>NW_027249342.1:0-250788 GCF_030848795.1 Temnothorax nylanderi | reverse complement strand
CTCGTCACCAGGCCGCCTCGCTTCACCTTCACCAGCATAGAGTAACTGCATACGATATTAATTATTGAACAATAATTGAAGTACATAACGAATCTTTTAGATACCTAATTATTTTATTTATATGTGTGTTATGATAAATTTAAGTAAAATAAATAGAATAATAAAATATAAAAGAATATAAAATGCACATAAAAAAGCATTCTAATGCACATAGATGAAAATTACAAATTATTAAAACGCTAGGAGTTATAATTGAATAAATTGCGATATGAACATTTGAATTTCTGATGATCCAAAGAATCGAGAAATATAGAGAGAAATATAGATACCTGAAATATTCTGGGTATATCTTTGGCATTGGCTCGGATAACATCACCCTGAGTAACAGATCTAACGTGGAAGACTTTATTCAAGTCTAATATCAAGACCGGGTCGGCGTTCAATTTGTCGTTTTCGCTATTGTAGAAGATTATCTTCTTGGAGGAAACAACGACGTATTGCTTCTTCCAACCGTGCCGCTTAATGTTCTGCTTATTTGGCACATTTAACCAGCCCTCTAATCTCATCACACCGTGCTCGGACAGGACCGAGTCCTCACCATCGTCGTTTTCTATAGACGAGACACTTGCAGTTTCTGAGTTGAGCGACGCGATTTTCATCTGCAGTGTCTCTATCTCCGAGTCCTTCGAGTCGAGTTCCATCTGCAGCCTCAGCTTCCCTTGATTTTCCTCCACGAGTTGCGCCTGAGGAAAAGGAAATTGTTTTCTTATTTACTCAAGTAATTCTATATACGGTTCTAACTCGACACAATCAATGATACGCCACTTACTTGCATATCCTGCAAATCCTTCTGCCACTTAGCTGACAGCTGAGAATACTTCTCCCTCTCTTGAGTGAGTTCTTGTTGCAGGCGCCTGCAATCTTTCTCCTTCTTCCTCAGATCCGCGGCGGACGCCTTATTCTTATTCTTCCCGCTTGACGAAAGATCCTTCCGGTTCATGATCTCGGCCAACTTGTTGACCGCCTGCTGCTTCAACAGTTGTTCGGTCTTCAGCTTGCTGCTCAGCTTCTCAATTTCCTCCACATTGGACTGCGCTTTACCGAGTTGGTCCTGCAATTCCTTATATCGCTTGCTCAAGTCTTCCTTCTCCTTCAGAGCCTGATCGACCGATTTCTTGAATTCACTCTCATTCTCCTTAAGTCTGTTTATAACCTGTTCTTTCGTGCTCAGCTCCTGGTGATGCTTGGTTACTCCATCTTTGTACTCCAGCTCTTTCATGGTTCTTTCTTTCTCCAAGTCCGCCACAGTCTCCTCGGCTATGGATCTGGCTAAAGCCTCGCTGTCACCGCGCGCCAAGGACAACTGCAGCTGATGCACAAGAGAGCTACGTTCTTCTTCCAATTCCTGCTGCAATCTCATTTTCTCATCCAACTCTTCGCGCAGCTCTTGCGTCTGTGTTTTGTACAGAGTCTGAAAAAAAGGGAAGGCAAAAACTATAACTCTCCTTGAAAATTTGAAATTACGGCAATTTTTCATAATACTTCTTTGAAACGTTAGTTTTCGTTCATATTCCTTTATTGTCAGATAACAACTAAAATCATATGGAAGGCAAACTTTTGTTATTTACCGAGAAATAAGCTTCAGCTTCCAATTGCTCCTGCAATTCTTTTGTCTGTAGCTGATCGATGTTTCTTTGTGTCTTCAAGTGATGTAACTCCTCGTCTATTTGCCGCTTAGCTTCTCTCAACTGAGCAACCTCTCCGACCAATTGTTGCTCGCGAGCGCGAAGCCTGCCAGCTTCGGACGTTTGCTGGCCTAAGTCGGTCTGCAGAACGTTTCTTTTCTGTTGCTCCTGCTCAACTTGGCCCTGTAGAACCTTGACTTTTTCCATCTCTTGCCTGTGCTCACCCTCTAATTTCTGCAATCGTTGCTGTATCTGTCTGTAATCGACAGAGAGCATTGACGTCTGACGTTCCTTTTCCTGCGCAAGTAATTCCGCACGTTGTCTTCCACTTTTCTCCTCGTTCAGTTTTGCTTGTAGAGCTATTTAATAAATCAACATGCACAATGTAAATAACGGTGCAATGCACTTGCTTAAATTCATAGATAGATATTAGAATAAATACGTACGTAAATATATATGCCGTTACAAAAATACGCAGCAATAAGATAAATGAGAAGACAAGTAAAGGATTAGTATGATGAGAAAAATTCAGTTTTTATATACATATAAAATTACGTAATTTAAATATATTACAGGAAGAAAGGTGTATATTTTCGCGAATTACATATATTACCTTTGAAAATTCCATTCTTTTGCCCTGCATCGCATCGACAAAATAAAATGTCGACATTATAAAACTTTATAAAAAATACAATGCCTCTATTTCCGTGTAAAACATGAAGTAAGTACCTTTAACAACTTCCAGATTGGCCTCCTCCTTGGAAAGAATGCGCGAACGCTCCGTTTCTTGATGCGCCACAACTTCCTGATTGTACCTGGCTTGCGCGGCTTTCAGTTCCAAGGTTAAACTAGCAGCTTCTTTCTCCAACGCGGAAACTCTTTCGGTTAGTTGCCTATTGTCCAGAGTCGCCTTCTCCTCTTTCTCATGGCTGCGCTCTAACTCGAGATGCAAGGTAGAAAGACGAGTCTCCAATTCTGCCGTCAACAATGACGCTTGCGATCTCGAACTACGTTCCTTGGAAAGTTGGCCCTGTAAAAAGTCAAATAAGCATTTTATGTAGAAAAAAACTTATCATTGAAACATTTTTTTATTTTAAATTTCAAAAACTATTCTATAAATATTGAAAATTAATGTAATTGTGTAAATACTTATAATTTTTCGAAAATTTGCAATAAATTTATAGATACTTATAACATACAAATTTCGAAAATGCCCATCCAGAAATTATTTAAAAATTTTTTCTTACAATTAACGAGGAAATAAGAAGAAACTAGATTATACCTGAAGAGTAGCAACTTCTTGCTGCAAGTTATCACGCTGCGCTTGCAGCTGAGCTCTGGCAACTTGCAACTCATTCGCCATTTGCTCGGAGGCTTGGCGCGCCACGGTAATCTCCGTTGCTTGCTTGCGCAATCTCACAACAGTTTCCGTTTCTCTCTCCAATTTGCATTGCATCTCTTTGATTTGCTTCTCCAATGATGTCACTCGCTCGGACGTCTGCTGGGAATTGCTGACATCTCGCGCCCGTCTCGTCTGCTCCTCGTCAAACTTTTTCTTCACCTCCACCAGCAGCGACTCCGCCTTGCGACGAGTCTCCGTCTCGTGCTCCACTCTGCGTTGCGCCTCCTTATAGTTGTGCCTGAGCAATGTCAGCTCCTTATCCGCCCTGCCAACTTCCTCGCGTAGCTCAGCCTCTCGACACGCCATCGCATCCAATTGCGCGTTCAGTGCTTTCTGCCTCGACTCCATCGTCTCTACTTGCCGCCTCTCGCGTTCCAGCAAATTCTCTAGCTGCGAGATCTTCAGATCGTCAGTAGTACCATTGTTGACATGATTTTCGAGACCGTCCACAGATTCCTTGCCGTAAGAAACCATTAACTGGTAATCACCTGAGTAAGTGAACCCGATAAAGGGCAGATGATTCCCGGAAAAAGCTTTGGGTACTGGAAAACTCTCCTCCGGCCCGTCCTCCTTGTCGACATCGTCGAAATTGCTGGTGTCGTCGTCCCCGGAAAGCTCGGGCACCACCGGCGGCACGCATTCTCTCAGATTGTCGAAGGTCCACTGATCATTCTTGAAAAACGGATGGCTTTTGATTTCGTCGACGCCGTTGCGACCCAGGCGCTTCGTCCTATCGGTGAGGAAACCGCATATCAAGTTCTTCGCTGAGTGAGATATCTCAACGTTTTGAGGAAAGTATAGCGAATTCCTATGGTCCATGATCTTCGAATACGTGCCGACCAGGGAGTCGGCGAAGAACGGTGTATCGCCAAACAACATCTCGTACAGAAAGACACCCACGGACCACCAGTCGCATTCACGACCGTATACTCCTTCTCCACCTTGAGACTGCAGGACCTCCGGAGATATGTAATCGGGGGTACCGACCGCGGTATCGGACCGCACTAAACCGTCCTGCAAAGCAGACAATTGAGCGTCAGAGAAAAATTTCAACTAGAAAAAGAGAGTTTATATGACATTTTCAAAATCTTTTCTTAGAAATTTTTAACCGCGAATTAATAATTCAGGTATTTATCTTGTTTCAACAAGTCCCAAGAACGCTTACATAAAATGTTCTCTATTAAGATTTCATCGTCCGAGTTATTTCGTGTTAGACGTTGAAAGTGAGGAATAAAAATAGGAGATCGAACTTACAACATCCATCCTCATGCACGTGCCAAAGTCGGCGAGCTTCAAATGACCGTGCCTGTCGAGCAACATGTTGTCCGGCTTCACATCTCTATGAACGAAACCCATATTATGTATCGCGTCCAACGCGAGCACCACCTCGGCACAGTAAAATTTTGCCCATTTCTCCGGCACCTCGTAATTCGACATCAAGTTGACGAGATCCCCGCCCGGCATGTAATCCATCACCATGTAGAGATACTTCTGGTCTTGGAACGCAAAGTGGAGCTGGACTATCCACGGGGAGTTCGCGTGAGCCATTATATCCCTCTCTTCCCAAAAGAATGCGGAATCCGACCTCTTGATCTAAACACGATAAGGTAAAAGCCAGATTAGAGGAAAATATTTACATACGTGGCGAGTGAATGGAAACGGACGTGTGAGTCTCACCATTTCAAATTTACTAAGTAATTTCATAGCGTAAACTTTTTGCGTAGATTTGTGTCTAACCAGCTGCACCTCTCCGAACGCGCCGCGGCCGATTACTTTTATCAAAGTAAAATCGTCCGTGCGCATTCGCATTTTATAAATCTCTTGGGCTACGGAGTCATCTGCAAGAACGCAAACGGATTATTACTAATCTCGGTGTAGCGCGGCTATTAAAGCTTCCAAAAGAATGGCTATCGCGTTTACGATAAACATTGGGACGGTACTTACATCTATTCATATAAGCTTCTATATTCTTCATACGTTTCACGCTCGCGTGATCGCAATCTGTTACCAGGGCCTGAACCGTGTCCAACAAGCAGTCGATATTCGTGACGCTTCTCGGATCCCTTATTTTCTCCTCCAGGGCCCGCAGGCGTCTCCGCCTGTCCTCGTCGCACACCGCATCCATCTCTCCTTACAGGAGCTTGGACTACTGTGCCTCAACAACGTACTGTTTCTGTCGCATTAAAGACTATCGAAACGCAAGGCTAAATGCAGCATTGACTCGGGCGAGGAGTACCTGCGACGCCCGATGGACGCTCCATACTTTCTAAACAAACAAACGTTATAAATATAAATACACAAACGTCAGAGATCTCTCTATAGATAATTACATAAACAATACATAAAATTATAAATTGCAAAATGGTATTGCCAAGGCTCCCTTTACACGCTAGTGGCTAGTGGCGCAAAAATATTTCACAAACATCGCGAGAGGTACGAAAACGGATAACGCGCGGCGCGTTTACGCGACTTGGCAATATTTTCGGTTCTTATGTAACACAAGATATATGAAAGGAACACAACGTTACGGCGATACCGCGGCGCCAAGGTAAAACAAACAAGTAGGAGCTGCGTTACTCCATACCGCGTAGACGTTCGCGGACCCCCATGGCGCATACGGGTGTCCACGTAAACGTAGCCTCCGGAATTGAGCCCGCGACAAGGACGTCTGTCGGCGGTCGGCGGCGAGACGCGCGGAGCACAACGAAATATGCGGCGTATCGTTCGACGGACAGTGACTCAGCCGCGCGTAATTTACAAGCGCGCGCGACAAAGCGAGCGCGACCCCCCGACGTCTTCCTCGCGCGGTCGCCCCGCGCGAGAGAGGTTACGTCAACGACGGCGGTTTCGCGACACGGCGACACGTCGTCGAGCGTGTCAAAAGCGCGACACGCGCGCGGCGCGCGAGCCTCGCCCGTTCCCTTCCGAGTCGAAAGAGAGCCACGCGGACGTCACGGACGACGCTCGCGCGCGTCTCCCGAGGAAAACTTCGGTCACGCGGAGGGAGGGAGAGGGGGGAGGGAACCTCCGCCAAGGTGCCCTGGGAACGTCCCGGGCGTATGCAACGCCCGGCGCGGCGCGCATATACGTACGTACCTCACCGACGTCACCCTACGTCCCGTCGCTGGCGGGCGCTGTCATCCGGACCGCGAGGAATCCCCGGGAGGCACTGGAGGCAGGCGCATTATTCCGCGCGGCGCACGGACGGCGTACGACGCGTACAGCTGAGCCGTGCGTGCGCCATTCGGCCGATTCACAACGGTCGTCGAACGTCGAGAAGCCACCGAAAGAGAATCCGCCTGCGCCTCTTTCTCTTTCCCACCCGCTTGTCGGCTTCCTACTTACTCCGTCTCTGTCCCTCTCTCTCTCTACTGCTTTCTTTCCCGTGCGCCTACGGGCCCCTCGCGAGTAAATCGAAGTAACGCGCGCCGTTTTCCGCGCGCGTGCGAGAGACAGAGATCCGGATTTCGGCGACGTCGACGGGTCCGCGGGCCCCGGACGCACGCACACACCCCACGTTTCACGTTCACGGCACTTCCGCGGCTTCGAACCCTCGCCTCTCTCTCTCTCTCCGCGCCCGCGGGGGACTATCGATCGCCGCGGTGAACGTGTTCGGTCTGAAATCAGCCGGAGAGGAGGCTTTGCGCGTTACCGCTAGCGGCGGAGGAGGACAGGGAGGAGAGGGAGGGAGAGGAGGAGGGCGCGCACTGGCGTCTGGCACACGTCGTGTCGTGGAGAATCGTCCAGAACGGAGCAGCGCGGCACGGAGACGGAGCAAGCGTCAACCGCTTCGAAAAGTGTCGGCTGGCCGCTGTAGTGCAATTCTGTAACTCGTTATGTTAACTCGTGTCTGTACTGTTACCGTCGTTATTGGTCGTTATGAGCTATAACGACAATTGCGCAGCTTTTTTACCATATAAAATATCTGCGCAACGATAGTCGATACCTCATAACGAGTTACAGAATCGCACTACTGGCCTGGCGTCGGCACGGGCGACTAGGAGGGGTTGGAGGGGAGGGGAGAGATCGAGCATCGAGCCCATGGTGGAAGTATTACATGGTGTGTGCAGTTCAACCTACCCCCACTCCAATATCACCTCTATGAAGTTGGCCGGACCATGGTGTAAAGAAACAAGGTGAAGCATTGCGCATATGGCGGTCGCACGATAAAATTAGCCAATGAAATTTGGGTCCAAGTACACGCGCGAAATTCAAATAGGAAATAATCACGTAATCAATGTCACCGATGAGTACCTCGTCGGTGGCAATGTATGTTTATAATTAAGATTGTAAAAGGAAAATGTAAAAATTTTTTTAACTATGTACAAAAATATTAATATATATAAAATTTCAAAAAATATAAATAATAAATATTTTATCTCTTATGTAATCTCATAAAATAAATTACAAGGTATCTTTTCAAAAGGTATATGTATATGTGTTACTAAAAGAAAAAGAATATAATATAGACAGAGTATGTAACATGTAAAAGAACAATGGAATAATACAATTTGTAGTATAAAAATGTTGTTATTTTTATTTCTCACTACATTTTACATTATATCTTATACAGTACTTTGTACAAAAATATATATATTATCTTATATATGTGGGATTTGTTTTATTACATATTTTAGATATTTTTTTGCTTTTTTTCTTTAAAATATTATTTTCTACAATTTCTTTATTTAGTTTTCGCAATCGTATATATGTACGAGTACGTACAAGACAAGCAATGACTGCTCTAGGAAAGTTATTATTAGTTTTTGTACAAATAATATCAATTAATTTATCAAAAATCCGTGGTTCTTTATTTAAAAAATTACCATGAAATTTTTCGAATTCGGAATTCATAATATTTGCTGCTGCTTCTAATTCGGTAGTGGGATACATTAAATTTCCTCTAGATTTAAAAGAAACCCAATCGTCTGAAATTGCTGGAAGTGTTTTTGTAGGGACACCTAAATTATTATAAGTGTTACGGAATCTATGTGCTACATATCCAGCAACATACAATAAAGCATTTTTTTCTATAATTTCGGTGCCTGTGTTTTGTTCAATGGTTTCAAGTAATTCTAATTCTTGTAAAGTAGGGGTATAACAGCTCAAATCAATTGCTGGAAAAATTATAAGACAAGACAATTATGAAAAAAATTATAAACATGGATATAAATAAATTATATCACATTATTCAATAAGAAATAGCAAATTGAATATATTTTGAATATATTTTGATCCATACAGTATTGATAGATAAACTTAATGACAATCTAAAATATAAGATCAGACTATAAATATCGATGTATAAATATAGGCTTTAACATTGATGTATATAAAACCGGCGGCACACGATGTTTATTTCATGTTACATTATTTGCTGGATTTCCTTGCTGCTGTGTGGGCAGTTGTCGTAGCAATGCTACTAGCTGTGTTGTTAACTTGTCTTTACATGGTGCGGTCTTTCGTACAGGCTGAGTAGCTGGACCTTAATTTTTCAAATAAGAACAAAAACATACCGTGTGCCGCTAGTTAAATGGATGTCGATTAAATTACTATTTCTCACTAAATAAGCTAGACAGGACGAATTTCTAAAAAAAAAAAAAAATTTTTTATTTGCTGTATTAATATTAAAAAATAATTAATAAAAAAATCAAATTAATATTCGTACTAGTAGTCATAATATAGAATATATACATACGCTAATACTAGATATTTTATGTATTTTTTTCTATTAATAGATTAAAATGCACGCACACACTGCATATATATATATATATATATATATATATACACACATTCATAATGTTCTAAACGGCCAGCGTCTAAACAATAAATTAATAAAAATTAATATTTTAAACTTTTTACGTTACCTTCAATGTTTTCAACTTCTTGTATATCGATATCCATTGCTTCTTCCTCAATTTTATTAAAAAATTTTTCTGTATTTATAAAGTCTTTCTCTTCAATAACTATTGATTTTTCTTTTGGTATGGAATGCAAATTTGTTGCTTGACTATGAACATTGTTATGTGCTTCATCAATTTCTGTGAGAATAGTAGAATTATCTCCTATAGTATTTGCACCTAAAGTGACATACTCCGAGTGTTTACCTAATATGTACCATCTCAATCTATATTTTAATTGCACAGGTGTAGGATGGTCATATCCTGCACCCATCATTCTTAAGTATGAAAATAAATTTTCTAGGACATCTTGGTTCAGTCTTCTTGTTAATAGATATTTTATTGGAAATTCTTCAGATGAATATTTTTGTAGAATATATGGAAACATTTCAACTAATGACTTGTTACACACTAAAATTCCTTTTTGAAACTGCAATAATGTTGATCTACGTCCCACTCGCATTTCCAGAATAAACTCGTTCATATTAGCAATTATTTTATTTTGTTCATCTATATTAATACCATATGCATGTGAGCTAGTACAATGCCCAAATTTAAAGTTGCTATTAAAAATGTCAAACCAGTCATTAAATAACTTAAGTATGTCAGCAGTTTGTTTCCATTGTGGAGAAGTAAGTAGATCCTTTTCTCCGCACCAACGTATTGCTAATGCATTAGTATTTGAGAAAACTTGTGCAGCCATTTTAACATTTTGTCTCTGTGCTCCTTTTATATCTAAATGTGCTCTACTTAATTTGTGAGCTATTTTTAAATCTCCTGAATTTAATCTCAATATTTCTTCTAAGCATGTCTTGTCAACATTAATTCCTTTCGTTTTAAAGCCAGAGTCGAAAAAGTTATTCCTGGCCAATTTTATTAAGTGAGGAACGTCAGCGTAAAAAAATATTTTTAATGAACTATTACTTGGATGTATAATATAATTTTGTTTCACAATGGTTTCTTGTTCATTCTTTTTCGGGGTATCTGTGCTAACATTTATTCCAATATTAAGATTATTCCACAGTTTCATGTTCGCTGGCCCCATATCACTTATCACAGCCAAAACAATATAATTAATTTCATAAAGTCTATTTATTATTGTTAGCAATGTATCTGCAGACATAGGTTTATCAAACTCATAATATATTGGCTGTTTCCATTTACAGAACAAACCTCGGGCCAAGACAAACTGACATGTCTTATGAGATCCATAAATCCTCTGTTCCTTCCGTTCTATTTCAATTTTATTTGAAACGTATACTTCGTCGAAAGTTAACACCGTCAATCTTTCGTGCAAACTAAAGCTCTGTCCTTTATCATTCATAATTTGAAGCACATCTGTCAAAATTCCAGGTGGAATACGAAATGAAGCACACCAGTTACGTAGGGTTGTTTCACAAGGTAATGGCATTTTCTTTGTATTACGTAAATATCGATAAGCTTTTGGACTCAAGGACCGTAAAGCAATAGCTGATACTATATCTGCAGACGACCATGTAATGCGAGTGTTTGTTTTTTGTGACATCAACATTTTTATTTGACCAGAAGTAAAAACTTTGCGTAACGCATGTAAAGTCTTGACCGTGATGTTAGAGAGAGAGATTGTATATATATGTCCTAGCACATAAAAATATTCATATATATAGAAGCGCGCGGCGCAGTCGGCATTGTTCGGGGGACGTCGGTCACGTGAGCCGACCGTGACTCGGTTGCGATGCGAGCCCGGACAAAGTGAGGCTGTAGGCGCATGCGCGGGCCAAACATGCTCGATCTCGTCGCAGCGCGAACGGCCATTCGTTACCGAAACGTAGATCGAGTCGCACGTGTATACGATCAGTCAGTAGAACGGATGTTGCATCATCCAAGAGATTTGTTAATCACTGCCTCGAAAGGGACATTGTTTTATCCCGCATCCGAACGAGAAGTTCCACGAAATACGAGAGCTGGCCGCTCAGTTAATTACACGAAGGAAGGAGGGCCAGTATTCCAGTATATTTCTAAAGAAGGAAGGACGACTACTGCCGTTACTGTTTCGAGCATTCCCTCGTAGCTAATTATTATCAACATTAATAAGAGGGATTCAATTACGGCGCAAGCCAGTCACGCCATCCTTTCAAGGATGTGCCTATCCAGAAGCGACGATTCTGCTGTTTGTGAGGTAAACCAAGAAATCTATCGATGTTTTGCTAGTTGAACAGAGCCTTAGGTAACTTTCGTTACAGTCGGCTTGTATTCAATCTCTCTTACAGAGGCCACGAAATTAGTTTACCTCAAGGAAGGTCAACTTTCGGAAAGAAAGTCCTTCTTATGATAACAAACCTTTCTGGTTTTATAACGAAAAGCTGAGCTCAGTACAAGATACATTTTCATTTAATTGATTGCAATCAAACAAGTTTGTCAATTTCATTACGAGTCATTTTGATAGTTTGAGAAACACGATTCTTGTGAAAAGTGCACATAAATGTAAAAGAAACTCTGTATTCTATGTTCATATACGTTAAGTTATTCTTAAACATATTAAGGATTTATCACGACTATCTATTGCGTAACAAAGATAACAATCGTTACGGTGGTGATCTTGTTTACCATCTCTCGCTTAGAATTATTGAGTCATAATTTCCAACGCTGGAAACTGAATATTTCATACTTTACCTTTGATTTAATTTACTGTCTGATATTTAGTATGTATTCTGTGGGTGATAATTTCAGATGAATGATCCTTTTCATGATATACTTTTCTATGAATATTTATAGTAACCATTTCATGGTACATTTAAAGGTTTACATGCTTGGATAAGTCTTCTTATAATGACTTAACATTAAAAGATGAAAACGAACAGAACCCTGAAGTGTTCTCAAGAAATACTACCACATTGAAATCAGATAAAGAAAGGAATCATTCACCAACTAATATTATCTTCTTTTCATGTATCTATTGCGTCACTGATTTATTGTGTATATGTACATATGTTTTTATCTACTGAAACAAATATTATCTAGCTTATAAGAGAAAATATATGCAATCTCTCTCGAACAAAATAGATCTAAAATTAATGTGCCGTTCCCTCCTTAAGATCAATATTTCTTTTGTTTAACAGAAGTTACACAATCCAACATATTTCTAACATGTAAAGGTATTACATCTTCCTCTTGTTTATCTATTACTATTTGTGTTAAAAGTTCAGATTTTGTTTCTACATCTTTCTGTAAGTTTTCCACCTGTTGACTTAATTTTATATTATTTTCAATAAGTTTATATTTCTCCTTAAGGGGATGCTAAAGCTAAGGCCGAACTTCCTCGACGTCGGTAATGGGTGCGTTCAGCCGATACTCCGCTAGCCTAGCGCACGTAAGCAGCGAGCGCTTTGCTACCATTTGCTACGGAAAAATTTGGCTGGACAGAAGCGCTAGTAGTTAGCGGTTGTTAGCGGTTGGTCGTTGCAAATCAAAACCGCTACCAAACGAGCGACTGCTCACGATTGCTAGGCTAGCGGAGTATCGGCTGAACGCAGCCAATGTCAACTCTGTCAACTAAAGCAAAGGCCGAACTGCTCTACCGAGTACAACACCCCGCCAGGTACCTAAGTCGTCTACAGACGATTCCGAGTCTCGACATCGAACTCGCGAAACTCATGTTCGACCGTTAGAAATAAATAAATATACAGGCTATAATAAGCCTGTAGCTATAAGCGATAGTTGCTAATTAAGTTTGTCACTCATATATTTCCATCTTGCAGAGGACCTCCGTAACGAGATCAAAGATGTACCAGTTGTGGGGGGGGGGGTTTTGGATTTTCCCTCGGTTGAGGGAGGATAAGTGCTTTCTTGTCGATGACAACCTAGCACAAACAATGTAGACCATTCCTGACAAGGATTTTGGAACAAGTGCAAATACAAGCACACTATATGATTTTACCTGTTCCTTTAAGGAATTCAAAAACAAAATAGAACAAATTCCAATTACTATTCTTAATCATGCTATACACATCAATTTCCGCAAGGTAACCCACGGCTCTAAGGTTCTCGTCCAACTTGATCCTGAGATCATCGTACTTATGACACTGATGGATTACGTGCATCAGGTCCTCACACTCATGTCCACATTCACATCGTTGTGTATCGATATAATCCTTCCTGAAGAGTGAAGATCCAAGGTTGAAGTGATCCGCTCTGATCCTATTAATGAGAGTAACGTAATATCTTGGGGCGTTGATTTTGCTGAACCAAGGCTTGCGGGCCTCCTCGTCATAAAATTTTGAAAAGTAAAATTTGCCCTTGAAGGCAGAGTCTCGCTTAACAGAGGCCTGAGAAGCCCGCCAAGTTTCCTCCCTTGCCATAGCCATAAGGTCCCCAGTCGGGACCATGACGCTCTCATCTGGGGGTTCATGAGCAGCTTCCTTAGCTAAACCATCGGCCAGCTCATTCCCAGCGATGCCGACATGAGCGGGAATCCACACAAGCACAACTCTCATATTGTACTCCCTTTCAAGTGAGTAAATGAGCAGTCTAGTTTCCACCTCGTATTTACTTTTATGAACTGAAATGAGGTTGTTTTGAACAGCGGAAAGAGCCGATTTGCAATCCGACATGATAACAACATGGTTATTTCTTGTGTCTCGTGATATCTTCATGAGATTCAGGGCCGCGTTGATGGCAAAAATCTCTGCAGTAAACGACGAGCAAATGTTAGACATACTAATCTTATAGGCAGTGTCCCACCCCTCTATAGCGATACTTGCACCCGTAGATCGCCAGTCGGGGTTATGTGAGCCATCCGTAAACACAATTTCCGCCTCATTGTTCAATTGGTATTTTTTAATGATGTCTTCTATCATAGAAGCATCAGAATATTCCTCATTATCCTTCCTCAAAAGACCAACGGAAAAGTCGACCACAGGGACGAAATCATGCGCCTCGAACTCCCCCCGAAAAATCTCATGGATTCCTGGGGGGCCAATAAGCGCTCTGACGGGAGCACATTTCCTCCACACTCTAGACATCAGCGACATAACATAGGTAGGTTGACGATATCGCACCCACAGCTCAGCGTCATGGGCCCTCTGGATTCTCTCGCAAACGCCATCCAAATTGTGAGCCATGGCCTTATAAATGTAGTTCCTGGCGAGCATCTCCGCACGGTCCGTCAACAGTCTGACCTTGGCCTCAGCCACGATGACGTTGTTTGGTGTGCTGTTGCGGTATCCTAGGGCAGTCCTAATGCCCCTATATTGCGTCCTTTCCAACTTGAGAACCGAGTTGGCATCCCTGGGGTGATAAACGAAACTGCCGTAATCTGTAATCGAACGAACCAAGCTCTTGTACAACATTAACGCCGTATTGACCTCTAAACCTTTAGAGATTCTACACAGATATCGAATGACAGCGTTCGCTTTATCAACCTTACTACGAACTTCCTGGATCTGATGTGAGAACCTTAAACCATTATCCATCCAAATTCCCAGAAATTTCGATTCCCGGCTGTAGAACACTTCACATCCCTGGATCACCATACTTTGTCTTTCATTAAATAGGCCATATTTGTTAAATTCCACAATGACAGTTTTTTGTGGTTCCAATTCGAGACCAATAGAACGAAGTCTTTCAGCAACCAAATTCACCGCTAGCTGGAGCAGCTCCCGATTACGCCGTCTGTTTGGACCACGTATATAAAGGCCAATGTCGTCAGCAAACTCGCACGATTCCACCCCCTCAGGTAAGTCAGTGCATATTCTCCCCGTGTAGAGAGAGTACAGGGCAGGACTGAGAACGGCGCCCTGCGGGAGTCCCATATAAACTAGACGTTCTATGAATTCTTGAGAATTAACAATAAAACGAACAAGTCTCCGGTATAGCCATTTACGAATAAATCTGACTATGCCCGCGGGACAATTAAGCGCAACAAGAGTCTCAATCAAAGTGCGGAACTCGACATTATCGTAAGCTCCCGAAACGTCGAGGAACGCAGCCAGCGTGTACTCACCCGAAGATATAGAGGTACGAATATCCGACACAATCTTAACTAGATTGTCTGCGCACGACTTCCCCCTGCGGAAACCATTCTGTGATGGATTGAACTTGTGAGCACTCTCCGCCCACCATATGAGGCGCTCATTGATCATGCGTTCACACAATTTGCCGACACAAGACGATAAAGATATGGGGCGGACCTTCTCTTTTCCAGGCTTATCAATAAAAACCACCTGGTAACGGTGCCAGTCCTCAGGAAGAGAGTCCGAGAGCCAAATACAATTGAGGAGCCTCAACAAACACTCAAGAGCTGAGTTCGGCAATTCCTGGATCATTTTATATTCGATTCCATCCAGCCCCGGGGCAGAGTTTTTCTTTATCATTTTAATGGCTCTATCCAATTCCGATCTACGAAACAATGAACTCAGGGAGTCATCCGGGTAATTAATATTCAACACCGGATCTGATCCCACAAAAGGTGGGGCCAGCTTGTCAACAGACTTCCTTATTTCATCCTCTCTGTTCTTACCACTCCAGCTATTCCATCGAACATTGTTTCTGGCGTTTTTTAAAATCCTGATGGTATTCCAAACGTAGGACAGACTAGTGAAACGGTTGATTCCAGCGCAGAACTCCTCAAAGCATGCCTTTTTTTTGCGGCGATCGTTCTTCTAACCAGAGAGCACGCTCGTTTGTAGCTATCCCATGTGCTGAGAGATTTACAGCGTTTAAAAGTGGAGAACGCCTTTTTCCTATCTTGGATGACCTTGTCACAATCAACATCCCACCATCTATGTTGAACTTTGTGCTTCTTCTCCTTGGCATCAGGAGGACCCGCCATCTTGCGTCTGCCGGAAGCGCGGTCGATTGACGTTCTAAGAATATCGATGAACCGCCCATAATACAAATCGACGTCCTCGGAAGAGTGATCAATAAACGGAAGGAGATCCCTCTTAATAGCTTCATCAACAAACTTGTAATACGAAGTCCAGTTCGTCTTCTTTGACGTGATTCTATTGGTAATCTTTCTATAGGGCTGAGGATCGCTGTCCACAGTAAAAGAAATGGGATAGTGATCACTATCCCAAGCGTCATCCTGTTGTTCGTACTCGACATTATCTATAACACCAGCCGTACCAAAGGCTAAATCGATGTTAGAGTCACGCTGTCCTCTCTGGCCAACCCTTGACTTAGTGTCTGAATTGATGCAAAAGAAGCCTCTGTCCAGCAATGTATCATGTAAAGCCTCGCCACTGGGCGTGGTAAGGTCACAATTCCAAGTAGAGTTGTGGGCATTAAAGTCGCCCAGAATAATCGAGTCCAGAGTGTCAGGGACCTGGTCCACAACCACGCTAATATCTGCGTCAGTGAGCTCTCCTTGTGGGTGCCTGTACACCGCCATAATGTTACAATTATTGTTCAAGTTTTTGGTCCTGATGCCAACAGTATCGTAGCCGTAAGGAATATCATCCGACAAAGGGATAACATCAAAATCGATGGACCTCCGTACCGAGATCGAAGCACCACCACTGTTCAACACATTCCCGCTCTGAACCGTCTTGAAGCCTGGAAAGTATATACGTTTATCATCAGTTCGTCGAGTCTCGGTCAATACCACAATATCATACTCCATAACACGTTTGGACAATTCATTGGCACTGGTTCCATAACCTCGACAGTTCCAAAGTAATAGTCTGAATGTTATGTCGAGGGGAGGAAGAACCTCCCTTCAGAATACTCAGACCGATTACCCAACTCACGAAGAAAATCCGTTTCCAAAATCCTGTCCAACGAAGTCCCACCTCTACTACTCCATCTCTCCATCAACTCCTTCAATAATTTCAGAAGAGGCAATAGTTCCATCATTCCGCTTGCAACATCCTGCGGCACCTGTGTTACATGATTGACTGGAGGAGGATCCCCCGTTGATTGTGCGGAGATAGCGTTCGACCAGGCCGCTCCATTTCTAGCCGACGCGAACATGATACCTTGTTTCTCCTTATTAATATCACTAGCTCTAAGATTAAACTGTTTATAATAATCCTGACTAGATTTGGAAGAGGGTGCCCGCCTCTTTTCAGAGTCCCCGGAGCGTCTATTATAATCAGGGCGAAGCACGGACGCCTCGGTGCGTCGATTGCCCTGATTCTCACCACTAACACGAGCCGTCTCCGCATAAGAAGCTCTCCTCGGGGAGGGCAATCTCGGCCAAGATCCCTCACTCGTTCGGGCATCCGCAGGGGGGGCAACGCGATCACCTCCCTCTACAAAACGTCTAGCACTGAAAAAAGATATATTTTTATGAGCCATAATTATATTGATTTGTTTGTTTTTTTCAAAAACGGGGCAGTTTCTAAAAGTCGATTTGTGAGAGCCGCCACAGTTGCGACACTTGACAGGCTTCTCGCACTGGCCGTGCGACTTGTCACCACATACTATACAGAACGACTCACTTTTGCAAGAAATTTTTGTGTGACCAAACCTGAAACAGTTGAAACACTGCCTGGTCTGCGGCACGAATGGCCTGACTTTCAAACCCACATTGTTGGTAAATATCTTCAAATCTCTAATACCGGTTCCCTTGAAGGTAACGATAATATTGTCCGTTTCCGATAAAGTGGTTTTCTTCTCAATACTATCCCATTTGCGTCGGTACATACGCTCCAGGCCGATAATACCCGATCTATCCTGTATTACCGACCAAAGATCTCTGATGGAAGAAGGCCAATCCGCGATGACTCCCTTACTAATCATGGATCGTTGTTCCATAAACGCTTTCAATTTGCTCGGGATTTTTTCTATTGCTTCTAGGGCCAGATTGGCCTCGAGATAATCTGTAAATTCCGCTTCCGCTGAATAATGATTCAACATCTCCAGGGAGGAGGGGCAGATGCGGATGTTCGTTAAAAGCATCCATATTTTAATCAAATTTTTCCCCTTTCTTGCGGACGTCTGATCGGGGGGTAATTTAATTGTAATCTTCGCTTTGCCCATAAAGCTGCTGTCGAATCTGGTAATTATCGGGCGAAGTTGTTGTTGTGAGCATTTCCTCAGATTACCCTCGTGAACAGAGTATGATTCTCTGTCCTCACCAATAACATTAGGCACGGACGGATCACGTGAACGGGCGTCTCGAACTTTCTCCTTATTACTAGAGTCTATATGCTTGGATACTAAGTCGTCAATATTCTTAGAACTATTAACCGCAACAGCTTTGTTTATAAAAAATTCGCCTGAGCGGGTGTCAGAGTTAATTACTACGTTACTTTCCTCAGTATCCATCACATCATCTGATTGCCCTTGGTTTAAGGGTGAGTCCATTCCTGCATTGGTCGACTCGTCCCTCTGTCCATCCAGCAATGGAATTCCTCGTCGGCTCACATCCTGTCCCACGGCGTCCACCGTTGACTCTCTTTCCATGATTTTTTGAAAGGCCGAGTCGAGAACTTGTTCCGTTACTTCGACTCTCATTCGTTTAAACGGTTTAGCCGGAATCTTATTACCGGGAGCACGTGAGTTACCAGGCTTCGACAGAGGATCCGAAGGATCCGCCATATAGCACTTTCTCAAAACTACAAGAAAAATTTACGGCTCCCCCTCCGAGAGGGGAGCACAAAGACTACAGACAATAAGCGGCCTTAAAGCAGCGAGCAATCTAGCACAGGAGACGTAAGCGGTCAGAATCACAGCTACGGAAAAGGATAGGATCTACGTTCAACTCGGGACAGGAGCGGAAACACGTCCGATCACCGTGGCTGCTCGTACCGAACTCCTGTACCAGTTGTGCAGGGTGAAGAGGTTATCTCAAACGCCCTGCCATAGCCCAAGAGCGACTCAAATGTCATTACCGCTGAGAAGTACTTCTTGCCATTTGCGTTAGCATGTCAGAGCAAGTCACCGCGGATTGTGATGACACAGCACTGGACTGCCTGCAGAAGTTAATCGCATATGGCCATCTCACTGGCAATGTGCCTGATTCAACGGAGCCTAACAAGCTGCTGATTGTGCGCATTGTCGAGACAATTTGCGGTTGCTTCACCGGTCTACAGACCGATGAGGGTGTGCAGCTGCAGATTATTAAAGCTTTGCTGACTGTAATGACAAGCCAGCATGTGGAGATACACGAGGGTACGGTATTGTTAACAATTCGTACTGTTTACAACGTTTACTTGGCATCGCGCAACCTGATGAATCAAACAACAGCCCATGCGACTCTCACGCAGATGATCAACGTGCTCTTCGCGCGAATGGAGACTCAGGCGGAGGAAGAGAATGTGAGTCTTGATGGGGAACATCAGCAGAAGGGTTCTGTCATAGCAAACGGCGAAACTGAAGCCAAGCTAAGTCCAGAGAATGCTCCTGGTAAATTAAAATTGTCATTGAGAAATCGTAGAGGTAAAGCAATCCGCGTGACGGACGACAGATGTTTCGATCGAGAAGCTGGTGGCGACGGCGTCGATGTGTGCAGGCACAGATTACGCAAGATTATGTTGGAAGATGTAACATCATCCGGTAATGTCGCGGGCGGTAAGATATTAATAAATAACTATTAACAATTATCGTATATTATTTTGTTACAATATAAACGGTTTCTGTTTTAATAGTTTTGTAGAATCGAATCGAAGATAAATCGGAAAGTAATGCTAAAAAAAAGGAAAAGTTTTCCTGCAAGTTTTAGACAGTAATAAATTGTTCTTTTGATTAATTTCAGATACTACCGATGATATATTAGCGAAATACAGAAGAAAGCCAAGCGCAGCTAGCGATACAGCCTCGGTCGAAAGCAATCAGTCCCGTACAAAAGAGGTGGAAGACGAAAGACTTTCAATCGATCCGAATAATGTAGAACTCTCTTATGCTTTTGCGGATGCTAAAAGAAAATTACGTATGGTACTTAGTACTTAGCACTGCTGACCTTCAACACATTCCATGGAATACTTCAGAGGTATTTATTGTATTATTTTTTAATCATGGCGTACAAAACAAAGTGTGATTTTTTTATGGATTACTTAATTACTTAATGTTCAAATATTGGCATATAAAATTTTATTACAGAGACATTGTTGGTCGCAGAAAGAAAACGAACTGGTTGCGTTTTTACAACTACAATTGGCAGAAGCTATAAACCTGCAGGATAGGGCATTAATAGCTCATCTTCATGAAACTTTATGTTGCGTGCGTCTATTTAATGACGATGGATGTAGAAAGCTCTTCAAATCACTTCGAGAGGATTATCAAAAACGATCTCCTTATATCGCATATTTAATCAGATGTCGTCAAGGATTGCTGTCGACATTAGCTCACTTAGATAGGTACTGTTTATATATAAATATCATCTTTGTATGTAATGTATAAGTAAATGTAAAATATGTTTAAATGTAAGATGTTAACCGTTTAATAATAATATTTTCCAGATTATGCGTGCGAGTTAAGTGCGATCAGGATGCTATCAATAATTATCTTGTATCCGTTTGTGTGAGGGTATTTTTGGAAAAAAAGGAGGCTTTCCTCCTGCGTTTCTGCGAAGAGTTTAAAAAGCTTACGCTAGCTGACGAGAAACAGGATCTCGTGGATAATTTTCTAGGAAAGGTCCACGCGGAAATGGACAACGATCCGATCTGGCAATGTACATGAATATAATTATTTATCTCGCAATTGATCTTAGCGGAGTGCTCAGAGACGTCTGAACTTACTTCTTACTTTCAGCGGCGAGCGCCAACCAGTTAGATTTGGCGAGAGTTGTGGTGGAAAGAACCGTCATGGCACGGGTACCACAATGCGCTCTATCTAAATGAAGATGGAGATGTATATAGGGACCAGCTTCTTCAGGATCACATAAAAAAGTTGGCGAAAGTCGTAACTCCAAATCACAAGGACCTACGCATTCCAAATGTTTATCATTACGAATGTTCCTGGTCATGGGCGCAGGCTGAATTGGCTGTGATATCGGCGTATAAGACTCCTAGGGATAAGTTGCAGTGTGTATTTCGTTGCGCGACTACCATCATGAATCTCCTCTCCATGGCGTCGGAAAGAGACCTCCCGTAACTTAGCCGGTCAACTTCGACTTTATTAATTTTTTTTTTTTTAATCGTTTGTTGGTCGTTTGTTGGTGATTGTTGGCCTAATTACAACGTTTGTTGGTTCTTAATTTTTGTTTAAATTAAAAAAGAAAAATTAGCCTTAAGTTAGCCGGAAAAATTTTATTTTTAATTAAAAAAAAGCCTAATCGATGCGTAATCGTTTGCTGATGATTGTTGGTCTAATTTTAGCGTTTGTTGGTTTATTATTAGTCTTAAAAACGAAAAAAAAACAAAAAATTATCTCACATTAAAGTAATCGAAGATTGGTTTATTTGCCTACGACTTAAGGTTTATTTCTATCAATTTAAGGCTAACATCTATAAAACTGGCTATGAATACGGGCCTTAACATCGGCAGAAAATCATTCGTATGTATTTAGCCGGAAATGAACGTCTTTTTAAAGAATCTCTATATGAAATCGTTTGTATTTCGTATGAAGACTTTTGAAGTGCAATTGAAAAGGTTTGTGAGTCATTCGTTTAATTGTAATTAATTATTTATTTTTACACCATGCATTTAGCCGAAATAGATAAATTAATAAAAGTTTTTATATGGAATCGTTTGTATTTTGTATGAAGAGTTATGAAGTGTGATTAAAAAGGTTTGTGAGTCACCCAGATAATTTTAATTAAATATTTATAAACTCGGTAATTATAGCCGAAATATAGATTTTTAGTTATTCATGTTAAAAGAAGAAGGCGCGAGTGTTCCCGAAGGTCCGTCTGCAGTCAGAATTAATATAAACGTTTTAAAAATTATTTTATACTGAAATAAATAAATATACAGGCTATAAGCCTGTATAGCTATAAGCGATAGTTGCTAATTGCGTTCCATCTTGAATTTTTTTTACAGTCGTTTATTAGGATTTCCCTGCTTTTAAATTGAACGCTTTTAAATGTATTATTATTAAACTACTGATATCGATATATTATTAGTAATTTAATATTAAAGCTTGACAGAGTGACGTAAACTAATTCGCTCATAGTATTAACAAGTATTATGCGTTCAAATTCTCGAAAGCTATAGCTTCTTTACTATGCTCTCTCTTTATGTCGATCGATTCGGATAAAAATCTCCGAAGTCTTTCTTTCTCTCGCGATATTCCTGATACATAATCCTAGAGTAAAACTGTACAAAAGCTCTACGAAAGTGGCGATATTTTTCAAGGATCTGGTTCGAGTCTCGGCTCTTGGGGAAGGTGCGCATGTAGAAAGAGTACGTCAAGACAGTTTATCCTGCTAAATGGTTATCAATTCTCTATAAGTTCTGTATTGTTTACACATAAATTATAGAATATCTAAACGTTTCTTTTTTTTCGATGTCCTGCGAAATTGTACAATAGAGTTACAAATAAAAATAAAGCCACACTTTACGTATATTCAGTCTTTGCTAATGTTACATAATAACGTGCGAAAGAACTAACAGACTATTTAAGAGGCTATTTAAGAATTTTAATCAAGATACTGGAAGCATAAAACTGTTCAGCTAGCTTTACACAAGATATTGGTCTTCTTCTTTATGAAATCGTCAAATTATGATTATGATACATTTCTACATTATCACCAGCATCGAATCTAATCTTATTTATCGTGATACTCTTGAGAAACTGTTAATCCATTGTCTTAATAAACTCGATCGCGGCGCAGAACTGCGTCCACCAATATTGTTCCTCTCCCTCCAATCGATTCCCGTAAAAGCTGTCTACATATTGAACAGTCGATACAACGACGGCGGATTAGTCTGAAATTAAGCACACGTTAACAATCACTCTTCTTGCTAAAATCACATATTCTCTTTTCAATCGCATACCTTGATTATGACATAGACCAGCACGGGAGTCAGATCGTCGGCAGCAGGTATGCCTCTTTCCGACGCCATGGAGAGGAGATTCATGATGGTAGTCACGCAACAAAATACACACTGCAACTTATCCCTAAGAGTCTTATACGCCGATATCACAGCCAATTCAGCCTGCGCCCATGACCAGGGGCATTCGTAATGATAAACCTTTGGATTGTGATTTGGAGTTACGACTTTCGCCAACTTTTTTATGTGATTCTGAAGAAGCTGGTCCCTATATACATCTCCATCTTCATTTAGATAGAGCGCATTGTGGTATACCCGTGCCATGACGGTTCTTTCCACCACAACTCTCGCCAAATCTAACTGGTTGGCGCTCGCCGCTGAAAGTAAGAAGTAAGTTCAGACGTCTCTGAGCACTCCGCTAAGATCAATTGCGAGATAAATAATTATATTCATGTACATTGCCAGATCGGATCGTTGTCCATTTCCGCGTGGACCTTTCCTAGAAAATTATCCACGAGATCCTGTTTCTCGTCAGCTAGCGTAAGCTTTTTAAACTCTTCGCAGAAACGCAGGAGGAAAGCCTCCTTTTTTTCCAAAAATACCCTCACACAAACGGATACAAGATGATTATTGATAGCATCCTGATCGCACTTAACTCGCACGCATAATCTGGAAAATATTATTATTAAACGATTAACATCTTACATTTAAACATATTTTACATTTACTTATACATTACATACAAAGATGATATTTATATATAAACAGTACCTATCTAAGTGAGCTAATGTCGACAGCAATCCTTGACGACATCTGATTAAATATGCGATATAAGGAGATCGTTTTTGATAATCCTCTCGAAGTGATTTGAAGAGCTTTCTACATCCATTGTCATTAAATAGACGCACGCAACGTAAAGTTTCATGAAGATGAGCTATTAATGCCCTATCCTGCAGGTTTATAGCTTCTGCCAATTGTAGTTGTAAAAACGCAACCAGTTCGTTTTCTTTCTGCGACCAACAATGTCTCTGTAATAAAATTTTATATGCCAATATTTGAACATTAAGTAATTAAGTAATCCATAAAAAAATCACACTTTGTTTTGTACGCCATGATTAAAAAATAATACAATAAATACCTCTGAAGTATTCCATGGAATGTGTTGAAGGTCAGCAGTGCTAAGTACTAAGTACTATACGTAATTTTCTTTTAGCATCCGCAAAAGCATAAGAGAGTTCTACATTATTCGGATCGATTGAAAGTCTTTCGTCTTCCACCTCTTTTGTACGGGACTGATTGCTTTCGACCGAGGCTGTATCGCTAGCTGCGCTTGGCTTTCTTCTGTATTTCGCTAATATATCATCGGTAGTATCTGAAATTAATCAAAAGAACAATTTATTACTGTCTAAAACTTGCAGGAAAACTTTTCCTTTTTTTTAGCATTACTTTCCGATTTATCTTTGATTCGATTCTACAGAACTATTAAAACAGAAACCGTTTATATTGTAACAAAATAATATACGATAATTGTTAATAGTTATTTATTAATATCTTACCGCCCGCGACATTACCGGATGATGTTACATCTTCCAACATAATCTTGCGTAATCTGTGCCTGCACACATCGACGCCGTCGCCACCAGCTTCTCGATCGAAACATCTGTCGTCCGTCACGCGGATTGCTTTACCTCTACGATTTCTCAATGACAATTTTAATTTACCAGGAGCATTCTCTGGACTTAGCTTGGCTTCAGTTTTGCCGTTTGCTATGACAGAACCCTTCTGCTGATGTTCCCCATCAAGCCTCACATTCTCTTCCTCCGCCTGAGTCTCCATTCGCGCGAAGAACACGTTGATCATCTGCGTGAGAGTCGCATGGGCTGTTGTTTGATTCATCAGGTTGCGCGATGCCAAGTAAACGTTGTAAACAGTACGAATTGTTAACAATACCGTACCCTCGTGTATCTCCACATGCTGGCTTGTCATTACAGTCAGCAAAGCTTTAATAATCTGCAGCTGCACACCCTCATCGGTCTGTAGACCGGTGAAGCAACCGCAAATTGTCTCGACAATGCGCACAATCAGCAGCTTGTTAGGCTCCGTTGAATCAGGCACATTGCCAGTGAGATGGCCATATGCGATTAACTTCTGCAGGCAGTCCAGTGCTGTGTCATCACAATCCGCGGTGACTTGCTCTGACATGCTAACTCAAATGGCAAGAAGTACTTCTCAGCGGTAATGACATTTGAGTCGCTCTTGGGCTATGGCAGGGCGTTTGAGATAACCTCTTCACCCTGCACAACTGGTACATCTTTGATCTCGTTACGGAGGTCCTCTGCAAGATGGAAATATATGAGTGACAAACTTAATTAGCAACTATCGCTTATAGCTACAGGCTTATTATAGCCTGTATATTTATTTATTTCAGTATAAAATAATTTTTAAAACGTTTATATTAATTCTGACTGCAGACGGACCTTCGGGAACACTAGCGCCTTCTTCTTTTAACATGAATAACTAAAAATCTATATTTCGGCTATATATAATTACCGAGTTTATAAATATTTAATTAAAATTATCTGGGTGACTCACAAACCTTTTTAATCACACTTCATAACTCTTCATACAAAATACAAACGATTCCATATAAAAACTTTTATTAATTTATCTATTTCGGCTAAATGCATGGTGTAAAAATAAATAATTAATTACAATTAAACGAATGACTCACAAACCTTTTCAATTGCACTTCAAAAGTCTTCATACGAAATACAAACGATTTCATATAGAGATTCTTTAAAAAGACGTTCATTTCCGGCTAAATACATACGAATGATTTTCTGCCGATGTTAAGGCCCGTATTCATAGCCAGTTTTATAGATGTTAGCCTTAAATTGATAGAAATAAACCTTAAGTCGTAGGCAAATAAACCAATCTTCGATTACTTTAAGGGGATCCTGCAGCCGTATGATTTACCGACATTATCGTTTTCACATAAATCTTTTAATTGGCTTTATAGAATTGCAAAAATCTTTTACAGAATTAAAGTACGCACAAAAATCTAGGCTAGCAAACGCGATTTTATATAAAAAACACCAAAAAATTAAAAATGTTACTTATTTGGGCACATACAGCTGTCACCTGACGACAATATTTGGTTAAAACAAAAATTCTGCAGTTTATACATACATAATGTTTGGCTCCTATCCTTAGGAAAACATGTAGGAATAATATCGTGCAAGTAGAAGTAAGATTCAATGCGTACAATAAAAGAAAAATGTGAATTTTATTTTAGTACTGCAAATACGGATGCAGAATGACAAGAAGAGCAGCAACAGTAGTTGCCGGATCTTGCGAGAGATGGCGAGCAATCGAAAAAAGGACAGATGTCATTTCGTTAGACAAAGACAGATATAGGGAAAACATAAAATTAGACCAACAATCATCAGCAAACGATTACGCATCGATTAGGCTTTTTTTAAATTAAAAATAAAATTTTTCCGGCTAACTTAAGGCTAATTTTTCTTTTTTAATTTAAAAAAAAATTAAGAACCAACAAACGTTGTAATTAGGCCAACAATCACCAACAAACGACCAACAAACGATTAAAAAAAAAAAAAAATTAAAGTCGAAGTTGACCGGCTAAGTTACGGGAGGTTCGGCGAGCATCGGAAAGCGACGCGGCGACCGTTCCTCTCCCCCTTGGCTGTCACCTCGCGAATGTGTTGCACGCTGTATTTATAGCGCTAACGCGTATCCCAATATAGGAAATAGGTGAGTACGCTGGTAACGTCATCGAGTAGGTACACGCGCGAGCGCGCGCGGGCCGCTTCCTCTGGCACGTGAGCCGATTCTATTCTCCCCTGGTTTTTTTACTTCTCTCCGTTCGCGTTGCAGAGCTCCGGAGTACATGTAACGCGAAGATGAGTGTACCCCCCTGCGACTGGCAGATCAGCAAGCAGAAGCTGTCGGAGCGCGGTCAGCATCTGCTGGAGACCGGGCAATGGTCCGACTGCAACTTCATCGTCGGCCAGGAGCCCCAGCAGCAGACGCTCAAAGGGCACAAACTGTTCCTGGCCATGTCGAGTCCGGTCTTCGAAGCTATGTTCTTCGGCGGCATGGCGGAGAAGAACGATCCGATACCGATAAGGGACGTTCAGCCGGAGGCGTTCAAAGCCTTACTGGAGTACATATATACGGACAAGGTCGAGCTGGGCTCCTTCGAATTGGCCTGCGAATTGTGCTACTGCGCCAAGAAGTACATGCTACCGTCTTTAGTAGAGGAGTGCACAAAGTACCTGTGGTCTGATCTCTCGCCGAAGAAAGCCTGTAGAGCGTACGAGTTTGCCAAGCTCTTCGAGGAACCTGTGCTGATGGACAAATGCCTGCAGATCATACACACCAAGACGGACGAGGTGCTGAAGGAGTCCAGCTGGGAGGACGTCGAGCTCGGGACGCTTCTCAAGGTCTTGGATCAGGACGCTCTGCAGATCAGCTCGGAGATCGAGTTATTTAGCGCGCTGGAACGATGGGCCAAAGCGGAATGCTCTAGAAAGTCTCTCGATCCGACCAATGGAAAGTCACTCAAGTCCGTCATTGGAAATGCCCTCCTAAAGATCAGGTTTCTGAGCTTGACGCCGCAGGAATTTGCGGAGGGTCCCGGCATGTCACCGCTGCTCACGAAAGACGAGGCTTTCGCTATACTGATGAACATCCTGTGTACCGGCAACAAGACACCTATGCCCGAAGGTTTCTGCACTAATTCCAACAGCAGGGCAAAACTGGTCAAGCCACCTCACCCCGCGGTTTTCGGTTCCACGAATACAGGAGTAAGTTATTTATGGCCCCTCCACGCGGGACGTGGAAACGCTTGCTGTGCGGCAAGGGCAAGGATGAGCAACGCGGTAGCCAATCAAAGTCAAGGCTATGACGCCAACTTCTGCCGCGCGGCAAACGTTACCGCGTCCCATGTACAGGAGCCATTAGACTTTAGACGATTCTGCTTGCGATCTTCCATATCCATGACGATTTTCTTTTATGTTTTGATTCAGTTTTTTCTCCCATTAATTTTGATTACATGTTTTTTTTTATGTCACATCTTCAGTCACCACTCTTTGGTCATCAATCAGTACTTGATCCGAGATTTTATCGGGCCTATCCCCACGTTTATCGAGCGGTAACCCAAAGGTTTGATCGATATCTCATCGATCCTGCCGTCTTCGACAATCCTTGGTAGCAATAAGAAATAAACATGTTGACTAAAATCAAAATAATAAACGATAATACTAAAATAACATTGTGTTAAAATAATAAATATAATTAACAAATCGTAACATATTGCATGAGTAATTAATTTAATTTGTAGGGAATGACTGCGCATGGGAATCATCAGAAACTGGTCATAGGCCTCGGCCTCGCAAAAGTCGCAACACGACCAGAGAGAAGCATGAGAAACACAATAACGACGGTTTTCGTGGGATCTCGCCACTGACGTTTGCTAGGCTCGTGCTTCTCTCTGGCACGACGTGTCGCAGCGTCGGGCGGATTCACTAAGGGCCGGTCTACATGGGTGTCGTAAGTCGTGAGTCGTAAAAAATTGACTAATCATCAATACCGGCCTGAGGCGTATAATCTATAATCAGTCGTATGTCGGAGTCGGATGTCGGAACGTAGCTGATAGTCCAATAAGGAAAATTTGTTTTCGAAAAAGAAATTCTCTCATTAAACCATCGGCTGCGTTCCGACATACGATTAATTGTAGAACCAGCCTCACTAGTTGATTATTCTCCTCAAATTCGACTGTGATTAGTCAGTTTCTTACGACTCACGATTTACGACAGTTACGACACCCATTGTAGACCGGCCCTAAGGCTGCGGTCCAATTTGCGCTTACAGTGCTGTTTAGGGCCTTCACACACGAATTGATATATTAGTAACGTAAGACGTACCGCAATAATTGGCCAATTAGAATCAGGTCTCCTCGAAAATGGCAGCATTACGGTTCGAAAATACTTGATGTGATTGACTAATTCTTACGGTACGTCTTACGTTACTTTAAGGCTTTCGCACACGAACGGCAATTCGTGTGTGAAAGCCCTTACTGCTTAAGTTTTTTTGTATACCACGGCCAAGCATCTAGTAAGCATCATTCTGTCTTCGTTGCACATTGAATATCAAACGAAGATAGAGTGATGCTTTCAGCGCTGTGAGCGTGAACCGGACCGCAACCTTAAGGGCCTGAGCAGAATAACTGACTTATAATTTCAAGACAATGGTTTATCCTTTAAATCTTTGTTATTAGTAACGCACAATACTGTCTTATGTCTCAAGTCTTGAAAATATAGGCACTTTGTGCGTACGTTTAAGACGTGAGGCATAAGACTGTATTGTGCGTTACTAAAAACAAAGAAATAAAACATTGTCTTAAAATTATACGTCAACTATTCTGCTCAGGCCTTAACTCTGACGCTTCTTTCTTGCTTATACCCAGATACCAAAATGCCTGTCATATTAATGTCCGTAAACTTGTGGTGAGCTTTTGCGCAAGCTGCCGAAATAAAATGTAAACCTGCGTCCGCAATTGCTCAGCAATAGAGTTCCTATATAAGGCCGGTATTCATAATCAGATCTTATTTCAAGACCATCTTAAGTAATATCTTAAGATGCTAATACGGCTCTGTGATTGGTTAATGACATCTTAAGATTGTACTTAAGATGGTCTTAAATATAAGAACTGACTGTGAATACCGGCCTAAGAGTCTGGACAGACTTTTGAAATACAACAATATGGCGTAAATGTTACGTATATAGGGACTGTACTTAGCAATAGTATTGAATTCGTTTCAAGCAACGGTTTATTCAATATTCGTTACATTTTTCTAGCAACAGTTTACGCCCGGAGGTTCCATTGGTGTACAGTTTACATATTATTGATGGAAACCATTTACATATTGTTGCAAACAGTTTACAGCAATAATTTACATATTTTTGCCACAAAAGCACCATACATATGAATCCTAGACGATTGATGTGTACGCAATGTTTTGTGGCAACAATACATAAATTGTTTTCAGCAACAGGTTTGCATGCTTTTGCATACTCACGTTCTGCTGTCTGGGATATCTATATATAAAACACATATTTATATATAGTATTCAAATCTTGTAATGATATATACAGCAAAATGACAGTATAATACCAGTATTTTGTGCATACAAAAGTTTAATTCTAATACTTAGCTACATGTACTAAATTGTAATATGCAATACTCTTGTCAATAAAATGCTGTGTCTCTAAATGACAATATGCAAATTCAAAATAGCATAAGACCGCAACTTCCTCATAAATAGATTATAACAGAGTAATACTAAATTAACATTCGTCAAATAGCTTGCTTCAATTATTACTTCCACAAATAATACAATTAAAACAACTATATAATAGAACATTTCATATATACTTGCAGTTGTAGCAAAATGAGAACATATTGCTATGTCATAAAATAACTTACTTTCTTGCGGGCCGCCCTTGAAAATACACTATTCGGTAATACTCTTTTGCGGGCCCTCTCCTCGCACACATTTCAGCACACACGCTAGAGGATCCTCGCACACTTACACCTTTGCATAGACATTCATTGCAGCTTTGCACTCCTACACGCCTGCCTAGACACCTACCTCTACTGGCTTGGCTAATTCACATAGATACGCTTTCCAGAAAACACATACATTGCTTGGATACCGAGACACGTATCGCGAGGTAAGTCACTTATTAGTTATCGTTCGCATTATTCGCTAAAGGAGCCTTATATTCTCCTTACTACAATTACGGTCCTTCGAGTCGTTTTTACATTCGCCTTTTCGCCTCCGGAGGAATTAATACCCTTCCAAACATCTTATTATCTGCTTTCTTAGTGCTTCGTATTTGACACTTTTGTACCACATGCATATAGAATGACATCTAACTATAATCCCTCTATTCTTAATCAGCTGATATCCTGCAGACGAGCCTGTAAATTTAACTTGCTTTCCCATTATTTCACATTTACTACAAATAAGAGTCAAGAAAATGTGCATCGCAACGTTTTTGCATTTTTCTCATTGAACATTTTCTCTTCTAGATGATGACTTCAAGACATATTTTTGCTCCATATGGCAATTTAAATACGTGCATTTCCGTACGTTCTGGCTTCTTAAACGACGGAGAGCCCAGCAGCAGTACGATGAGAAACACATCGCCGATACTGGTGGATGCGAGCATAAACAAGGACTCTGGAAACTTGCCCAATACCTCTTCCACGGTAGTCGTACGCGAGGGACCAAAGTATTATTGTCTCAGATCGGTGGTTCAGCAAACGGATTGCTTGAATACAAATGTGTTAGACTGTTCCGTCACGTTCAGTGTGGATAAAAATATTTGTGTGGTGGGTGTACAGGTTCCTACGCAGATCGCGGCGGTAAGCTAGAAATTAATATGTAATTTATTATATCCGTTCAGTTATGTAGATCGCTCCTACATCTCACTCGTTTCATTTATAGGCGAGTAATTTCACTCACGCCATAGACGCCGATACGTCTTACACCGAAATTTTGTACGCTCATCTCCTCGATTGCGACGGCACCCGGTTGACGTACACACATTTCACCACCAAAGCGAATTTTGGTACTCTCGTGGAAATTACTTTCAATCGACCAGTTTATATTCAGAAGCATAAGGTTTGTTATTACAACACATGATTGCTTTTTCCACTACGTACAATCAGTTATATATCAAGTAAAAATTCATAAAGCAAAGATTTTCTTTATATTCTCAAGTGTCGAAGTTTCTCACTTTCAATTTATTGTTTTTCATTGATTGTATAATTGTATTGTGGAATTTTTGATCTGTTATTAACAGGTTTATCGAGTCGGTGTGGTATTTAATAAGGCTGGATGGTACCCAGTAGGAGTTTGCGCCCAAAACATGTCCTGTGATTCTGTGTTCTTCTCGTTCGGCGTGGGTAATACTGCACATGCAATTCGCGACGGTCTTATTCGATCTATAGTTTTCACATATCATTAACGCAACGAATCAGGTGACAGATACAAAATCGCATACACACTTTAAATTTGTGATAAAGTAGAAATCTACTTTTACGTTGTATATTATATTATTTTATTTTTTAAAATTTATCGGTGTCTTTCATTGCAAATTTCAAAACCTTGGGGAAACACCAATATACTCATCAATTCTAGTTATAAAGATATAATTTATTCTATAGATATGACTTTCTTTAACACGTTCGCTACCATGCGTTACATGTATGTGACGCACCAATTTTCATGAGAGAATCGTACATACGTAATACAACTTTGTATCATCGTACATATGTGACACTTTATGTAAGACGTTCCTGTTCAGTACATGTGTGCGTAAGTGAAAACATGTAGCATACTGTGCATACTTATTAAAAATAAAGTTTGTAGCGGTTGGTTTTCCAGCGGTAGCGAACGTGTTAACTTATACGGTATTGATATGATTATACAATATACTTTTACTATACAGTATTGTATTGTACAGTATACTTTTACAAAAAAATGAATCTAAATTTTACTGTTTAAAAAACTTTTATTATTTCGTATTTCGTCTTACATATGAATTTTTTCATATATTTCGATTTTCCTTGTAAAACATCAATTCAAGAATACAATGCATGTAAAAAGTAAAAAAAATTTATAACTTAAAAGTTTTACTTACAATTCTATGTTTTAATTATACCTGTTGTAAACAAATCTAAAAATATTGTTTTAAATTAATTATAAAATATATATGCTTATAATATATTTATATTCTTTCTTTAAATATATATTTGCGATTTCTGTAATATCAAACACCGTTAAGTAACGATAAAACATTTTATAAAATAGAATCAGTCTATACACAAATTCGTGTTTAACTTTTACAATATTATTAAAGGACTCGCCGTTATAACATTATTCATATATTTGTGGCACTTGTTACCTCATTATAACAAGATATTTCGTCACATATGTGCGCATTATAAGCAATAACATTTATTCGCATGTACTTGGCCAGAAAAATAAACGTTTTTTTTTTAATAACTTCTATATGAAATCTGTTAAAGAACTTCTACAAGTTAAAACAGTTTGGGTCATAACGTCGACAAAATCGAATTTATTATTATAAGTGTTATTATTGTAGGCGGTCTTTGTCAGATGACTATAGAAATTATTTCATACAAAGTTTACACGATGCGCTGTCTGGTCACATAAGCAATAATGTTGACGAAAAGCAGTGAGCTCACGACATAGTATTACACACACACACACACACAAAGTGTATTGGCATTACTATTGAAACTAGATTTGATTACTGTCTGAAAAAGCATCTCTCAGATATAATACGTTGTGCGTTTATAAATATTTAATTAAAATTATCTGGATAACTCACAAACCTTTTCAATTGCACTGTAAAAGTCTTCATACGAAATACAAACGATTTCATATAGTTCTTTAAAAAAAAAGTTTTTTTCCGGCCAAGTACATGCGAATATAACATTTTCTAAATCCTTTCATAAAAATACGCTAATAACGTCTGTTTTGTAAATGTCATGTTTCAATACATAATGGTCTAGTTAAAAATATTACGTCTTGTATAACAGGCTTCGTTATGCTTAAACTTGGCGAATTCTTACGTTTTATGTACAATGAAGTCCCAGGTATCTTTCCACCTTAATTTTATCACGTCCTTGGCAGTGAGAGCTGATGTTCCATAACTGAATACAATGAATTTCTTGAACACGTAGATAATAATAAATACCCAAGCAATGATACCGCATGCTACGATGTACAACGAAATGCTCCACGCTGAACAATGAGTGCTGAAATAGAAAATATAACAAGTAATTCATAATTATTTTATATGAAAATGGAATTGTATTTAAGTTTGCATTCTTTTACTAAACCAAAGAACATACCCAATTAAATAATACAGATGATCAATTGTGGCTGCCGTTAATAAGACTTTGAAAATGAAAGCTGGTAAATAGTGATGCAAGAACAAAGTTCGTTCAACGAATAAGTAAGGTAAGAAATGAAGAAAGTATCCAGCTAACAGTACGTAAGCGTTGTTAACGAACTTTTCCCATTCTTCCTCTGGAATGTCAAAACATTGTCTTCTCCTCCTCATTAAATAAAATATCAGTAGCGTTACGTATACAATTACTGAGATTGTACCGAAGTACCAAATTATGATGTTTCCCAAAAGGTGCACTTGTGCCTGAAACAATGAGAAAAATGTTTACTTTATAAGAGCCAGCGAAAATTTGAAACTAATTCAAATTCATTGAAAAAATTGAAGTAAGGTAAAAAAAAAGTAAAAACAAGGAAAATATTGAACGTATTTAAAATATGCCTTAACGATATATTGATTGGCGAAGCGTGTAGAATTTTCCGACTCACATTGCTGTCGTTAGACACCCAATACGCGATCCCGCGGGACATCAACGGCCACTCGAGAGGTCCGCTGGAATACATGTGGCTGTTTTGACCCTCTTGGCCGCCAAACAACATCTTCACCTGCAGCTCTGCGAATTTCTCCCAGAAGCTCAACGCGGTCGCCTGTAACGGTATCATTTCCGCGCTGATCAGCTCCCGTTCCCGTTGCTTCTGGTCCTCGCTTTTGGTATACCGATGCTCCTCGACGTTCCAGATGGAATTGGTCTGGTCCACCAGCCGGTCAGCCACGACCTCGTGCTGATTGAAGCCCCAGTCAGGCAATTGTCTGCCGCTGAACTTCAACGCAAACTCGGCTCCATTTGCGTGCACGTGTATCAGCCGCACCTGGCTCTGAATCGCGTGCCACGCGTCGCCGGAATGATCCCTGTTCGTGATCTCCACTCGCCACAGGTTCTGCGCCGGCATAGACACGTTGTAGTCGATGTAACACGATACTTCCTGACTCTGCGGCGTCATCGGCGCCGCAACGTCGTGCGAGTTCAACGCTCTGCTCGTAATCCCGTGCACCAGTTGTATCACATCACCGTGCCGAATGGGCTCACTGGGTTTCGTCACCACTAGATCGTTCTTGTCCGGCTTCTTGACGATCCACCAGTTGTTAACGTCCTTAAACGAGTAACAAGTGACCTGCTGCTGATGAGAGCTGCCACGACCATCGGGATACCGTAACGGATACACTTGATTATGACTGTGCAGCCAACAGGCTCTGCCATACGTGTGTCTGAGAGTTATTTGCGAACCGTGCGTCACTTCCAGAGGTTGCCCTTTCGTGATGCTAGCGAGTCCTCCTTCCAGACTCGCTTGGAATGCGCTCGTCATCACCGAATCGTGTGGTCCCGCCTTCGAGAGTACTGCCAAATGTACGTAGAATATACTGAGATATACGGCGGCAAAAACAGCGATCAGCACGATGAGTCTTAGCAAAAGATGAATCCACAAGATCGTGTTCGACAGGGCCTTTCTTGAGAGCAGGGACCAATAATCGTGAGTAATCAAGAAGAGCGCGAGAGCCATAGAATAAAATCCAACGTACTTCACGCTGTAAAGGAATGCTTTAATTATAGTCGATCGAGAATAAGGGGAAGGCGAAGAAAAAGATTGTACCATAGTGCACATGTTAAATTCACGATGCCTAATATCAGCCATATCCACCAGGATGCGGATGTCGGTCGATCCATAATTTTCCGAAACTTTACGATGCACAACAAGCCGAGCAATGAAAAATGCATCAAGATACTTTCCATCAAGATAAATCTCGACTGTGTCAACAGTGCATTATCTAAAACAGCAATAGGCATATCAGTAAATCATGTTAGAACTGCAGTAGCAAAGATATCACGGAATAAGGTTCGATTTTGAAATATTAAATAATAAAATACATATATGAATTATACAATAGAATCTCGCTACATCTATTATTTCATAGCAGAATTTAAGCTGTAAACGCGCTAATACTTTTTAATCCAAAGACAGAAATGAAGATAGAACATGAGAGGGCGAACAGCATATTGCAGTCGCGCGATTTTCTGCGTAATACAATTTCTAATTTAAGAGGAGACTACCGAGTAAGAGTAAAATTCCACCAATTGCTGCGGCCCATTGTCTCAGACCCAACTCCAGGACGAGATAATAACCCGTGGGGATCAGTAGACTGCCGCATATTGCCGGTACCAGACGCAACGCATATAAAGGAACCGCATCGCTGTAAGGACTTCCGATCCTGTCGAACTTAAATTGTCCGTCGAACCCAGCCAAGTACGCCGCTGCGGAGACCAATTGCTTCCCTAAAGGCGGGTGGGAGTCGAAGAAGAACGTTCTCTTCATGTATAATCCGACGTACTTGCCATAATGCAGTTCATCGAAGCTGTGAGAGAGACACAAGTAATTATAACAGACTGATAAATAATAGCCATTAAACTTTCCGATTTCTACACTTTTTAATTTCATTTCCCAGGTAGCAAACACAAGTCATTTTGACGTCAAATTTTGGTCCTTTACTGACCATTCCTGACGTCACTAACTGGCGGCATAATGACGTTAAAATGACGGTCTAATGTCACAGACAATTGACGTCATTTTCTGACGTCTTATTGACGGCAAAAATAGGTCCATTGTACGACATACCGGTTTCTAGAAATGTTTTTTATGAAATTAAAATGTTAAAATGTCTACTTGATAAACGTTTATAAAAAAATGTTCTTTTTCTTTATCTAAAAAAAAACTTTTTTAACTGTTTCGTTACATGCCATGTGCGTATAGCCGCTCTCAAGGCGGTCACCCATCCTAGTACAGTACCGCGTCCGAGTCGCTTGACTTCGATGATCCAGTGGACAGTGACGATCTTCTCACCCTGATGCTTCCTTATTAACTGTACTTGTCTATAACAGGTACATCTTTAAAGTGTTCAAAAATCTTGTAATGATAATCTTCTTGATAGCTATAACACTGCGTGAAATAGTTATCATAAAACTATAATCACACGCAACTACATCCACTTATACCATAAATTCGCCACTTCAATCATAAAGTTGCTAAACAAACATATTGCAGTTAATTTTGTGGTTTTTATTTTATTATTACTTTATTAAACAATATTAAGAAGTAAAAATAGTTATATTACAAAAAGACCTTATTTGGACGACTTTAAGACGTCTTTAAAATGACGTCTTTAGATGGTCTAAGAAATGACGTCTTATAAACGTCCATTATTAGTCGCCGATGTCATAGACTAACCTAACCAAAAATGACTAAAAATAGACGTCATAATGATGTTATGGAATAACGTCAGTATAATGTCATTTTTAAAGACATAGTCGCTTTTTGGTCATTTGACGTCATTTGTACAAACATGACTAGTATTTGACGTCAAAATGACTTGTGTTTGCTACCTGGGTTGGTTGTTCTATAATTGCATTTTAAATGACAGAAGAATAAATATATATAATAATATATAAGTAACAAGCACTAGAATAATCTCGAATTTTTTCAAAGCTATATGTCTGTCATTTATTCATTTTGCATGATAAAACTGATTAGAGATCTTTTAAAAGCAAATTCAGTCCAATATTTCCGAATTATATAACTTGTCTTTCTCGATGCTTATTAATCGGTTACTAACAATAAGAACGATTATATAAATATTTCGCGGAAATTACAGAGAATAAGGGTAATTGCAAACTTTCATATCTTCATATCATCTTAAGGGGATCCTATAGCGGGGCGCATATATCATTTACGTAAATCATCCTCTTATCAGCGTTATATTATTTCTCAGAAGTGTATACATATGTACTTACACTATGCTGCGCGGTTCCTCGAGGCGATAAAGGCGAGTGCAAATGCCCGTAATTAATAGAATCACCGCTATCAGATCAATTTCCAAACTGATCCTAATTCGAGCGCGAACCGCATTGTTCGATAAAAGTTGCTTCAGCTCGACAGAATACGATATATTTGCTTTATTACTTTCTATCAAAGTATTCGGATCTGTCTGTTTGTTCGGCTGCAATAAATAAAAATCAATACAATAATCAATATAATATGCGATCAAATTTGATAATTGATTTTGGAAGAAACTGCAAGCAATCAAATTGATAAGATATATGGATATAATTTCTTGATAAAAATTTTATTGACCCGTTAATTAATTTATTACATTTCCTGTATATGTAATAAAGATATCGAATTTAAACATATATATATTTAAATTGTATTTTTTTCATTACATATAAATGAAATAGATTTTTAATATAGATAATATTCGAAGTATATACATTATTCTTTACAGAGTGTCGTTGCCCTTTCAATTTCATCTCTTTGAATAAAAGTTTCAAGCCAATTTTCTCTTTACAAAGATAAAACATATGCAATTAAGATTTTTTGTTACTTGGAACAGGATTAGAAAATGTGTCAATGTTTAATTTACCTATATCTAAATTTAATCTTTAATTGGCCATTAATGATGTGCAAATATCTTTCTCTTATAAAATCGGTCTTTAACATCTTTCAATAAAAAAATGTAACAAAACACTTTAATATAATGTTAAATGTATAATGTAGTAATGTGTATATATTATGTAATATATATAATAATATATTTGTATATGTACGTGTATCTTTTATGTACAAGGATTTTTATCCCAAAAACCTCCAGATCCACAAATCGGAGTAAGACGCCGTCTGAGCTCCTCGCCCTCGGTTCTCACGACGAATCTAAAAATTCGTATCGCGCTATCGACACGGGAACGCCGGAAAGACATTCCCGCCGGGGGAAAGACGTCGTCGGTTTGAACGTCGCGGCTCACCTCGTCCCTTCGAACCGTCCTCGGCTGATCTGCCGTCGCGTCGGCGTCGTGCTTGCCGTCCTGCGGTTTTCCTCGCCTGCGCCGAACCTCCATCGCCATCGTACCCAAGATCCGTTGGGAAGAGAGAGATAGAGAGAGATCGTCAGATCTCCCCAGGACGACGAGGCGGGAGACGAGGACTGGTCCCGGGTGTCGCTCCGAAACGATGCGCGAGATCCGCCGTTTAAAGGGCACCTCGCGAAATCCGGCCGCCCACGTCAGCGCCGCTCTCGCTCGACCCCCGCTGGACCTCTCTCTCTCACGGAGGTCGCGTGGCTTCGATCTCCCCCCCCCCCCCCCCGACGATTCTCGCGGGTCCCTGAAACGCTCTTCCGGTCGTAGTTGAGGTAGTTACGGTATAGTTCCCGTGTCAGGAGTCAGGACTCCGCGTGCGATCGTGGCAGAGATCGAAAAGCTCGTCGGAGCCGAACTCTCTCGCGACACGCTGCTCGTCGCCGAGGTTAGCACGAGTTTGAGATAACGGTACTTACTGTCGCCGGGGCCGGGGATCGCCCGTCCGCCGGTGGTTCTGCGCACCACGCGGCAAAGTCCCGCGTCTGCTCCCGCTCTCGGGACGCGTCTTCGCGCCGCGGCATTCCCTAATCCCTGGCATTCCCGTCGCTGTCACCGCGGACGACCCACGTGTCGTCCCCGCCATCGTGTCCCCCGTTCCCTCGACACTTCTCTTTAGAATGCGCGATTAAAACGACCGTGCCACTACCTGTGACGAACGCTTTTGGAACGAAACGATAACGATTCGAAACAAACGACGCGGCAGTCGAACAAGTTGTTATCTTTTTGAGAATAATGTGTACAGGATTTTAGACTTTTTTTCTGGAAATAATGAGATTGTCCCATTCTGGGCACAAAAATCAGTAAAAATAAAAGACTACGTCGCTTCCTTTACAATTTCATTGTCCACCTGACACCCATTATCTTTAACATTATTAATTTCTATTGTCTTTATCATGTTTCAGCTATTCTGTGTCAAGAGAAATTATTTATTTATTTTTCTTGCATCTACATTGGCGGATAACCTTTGAATAAAAAGAAGACAAGATCAGGACTTTGTTATCATTAGTTTATCACCACAAACATGGATACTGACAAAGTATTGTGTCCGATATGTGCCAAGGAATTCGATTCCTCTGTCATCGAGGCCCATGCCAGCAGGTGCTTATTCCTGAATGAATCTACGAAGGACGAAGGCACAATGTTGCTTAGAGACTCCAGCCCCACAATCAAAAGAAACAGGCTAAAGCCAGCAAGTGTGAAAAGAGTTAATCAAACGCCTGGCAAGAGAAAGAGTTCTTTGGATCAGCTAACTTCACAGAGTTTCAGGGACGAAGAAGATATTAAGGACGTCGTTCCACAGAAAAGTGTAATTTTTTTTATTATTATAGAACTACAATATATGATATAAGAAAATATGTTTATACAATCATATAAATAAGATACATCTTAATTATTACACTTAATTATTTTGTAATATATGCCAAATTTTTCTTGCGTGGTAGTTCCTCCTTCTATAAGATTTTTACAAGAAATGACTTCTACTTACAGACAGATAACGAAAGCAAGAAGCCACGCGGAAACGAGCGTGTACCCCTCGCAGAACAAATGAGACCTACGTCGCTACTAAACTTTGTAGGCCAGAAGCATATCCTTGGACCTCGCACCGTGCTCTCTGAACTCCTGCAAAAGGGCGAAATACCTAATATGATTCTCTGGGGTCCGCCTGGATGTGGCAAAGTACATGCTATTGCTTGTCCGTTAGAATTTTTGCATGTTGCCCATGTTGGGCGTATGTTGGAACGTATATATTAATTTCTTTCTTTTTTTGCAGACATCTTTGGCTAATGTCATAGCGTATATATGCAAGAACGACCGTAAGCAACGATTTGTTAAGCTCTCTGCTGCAATGGCCGGCGTCCAGGAGGTAAAGGAAGTCATCAGTATCGCCAGCAATCATGCCAAATATGCGCAACGTACGACAGTGTTCATGGACGAGATACATAGATTCAACAAGTTGCAGCAGGACGTGTTCCTGCCGCACGTCGAATCGGGAACCATTACTCTCATCGGGGCGACAACGGAAAATCCCTCGTTTAGCTTGAACTCCGCATTGCTGAGTCGATGCAGAGTGATCGTTTTGCACAAATTATCCATCGCAAATTTATTATCGATCTTGAAGCGTGCAGTAATTTCGCTGGGAGGTATAATACATGCATCGGATAAAGGTGAAAGCACTTTGCAAGACATCAGCGAAGAAAACACATCGGAGGAGAGTAGAGTCGAGATGGAATCGTCCTGCAATACGAAGTTTATTGTAGACGAACCGACGATAGAATGGTTGGCTGGAACTTGCGACGGTGATGCTCGCATAGCGTTGGGAGGACTAGAAATGGCAGTACGATGTAAAGCACCGAATGAGGAGGAATTACTGGACGCTGGTCCGGCATTAATAACGCTGGACGACATCAAGGAGAGCCTGAAGAAAACGCATATGCTGTACGACAAGACGGGTGAACAACATTATGACATGATCTCTGCGTTACACAAGTCTGTCAGAGCCAGCGACGAGAACGCTTCGCTTTACTGGCTGACCAGAATGATCGCCGGCGGTGAGGATCCGGTTTATATCGCGCGAAGATTAGTGAGGATGGCTAGTGAAGATATTGGCTTAGCTGATCCGAAAGCTCTTGGTTAGCAATTTGTTTATTTATAATTTCCAAACTCATATAAAATATATATTTTGTTAATAATAATATCGCAGTATATATAATAGATTTGTAGAATGATTGATATTTATAACGCGATTAATATTTATGATAACATATGATTAGGCTTTACTTCAAATCTGAAAATATCTGAAATATATCTGATGTAAACAATGTTGTGTAGGAATAGCAGTACACACGATGCACGGTTGCAAAATGATCGGGATGCCGGAGTGTGATGTTCTTTTAGCGCAATGTACGACTTATTTAGCGAGAGCACCAAAATCTAGACTGATGGAAGATGCGCTCAGAGCCGCGCAAAGAGCGGTAGCCGAGCATAAGGGCCCGCAGCCAGGAGTGCCCCTGCACTTGAGGAACGCCCCCACAAGACTCATGAAAGATTTGGGTAAATATTTTATTCTCCACCTTAATTTGCTCTTAATAAATCGAATTATTACTTCAGGGTACGGTAAGGGATACAACATGATGCACAAGGACGAATCTGGATTGGGCTATCTGCCGGAGGGATTGGAAAATTTAGATTTCTTTGGAGATGACGAGGACAACATCTAGAAATGCTGTGGTAATTGCTTTAGTTTAGTTATATTTTGTCATGATATCGTGTCATTTTTTTCGTACAAAAAGATTCTTATTACATTTTATAAAAGTTTTATACTAAATCTCTCAGGGATTAAAATTTTCATTAACGTAAATGTAAGCTATAGCATGTATAGTATATGTATATATAATTACAATATAAAATATTTTTAAGTTATATTTTGTCATGATATTGCGTCATTTTTTTCGTACAAAGAGATTCTTATAAAATTTAAAAGTTTTATATCTCGTTTTATACTAAATCTCTCAGGGATTAAATTTTTATGCATTAACATAAATGTAAGCTATAGCATGTAAATATATAATTACAATATAAAATATTTTTAATAATAGTACAGGGTGTATATAACACTGTAAAAATATTAAAAAATATTTTTAGTGATTCCTCGCGCGACCAGAAAAGTAATAATTTGAGATTCAGTTGAATAAAAATAGATTTGAATTTAAGTTCAACGATAATTTTTCATTTAATCGCAAACCCGTATCACCAGTTTCAATCCCTTATGAATGCATATATTTTTTCCAAATTATCGTTTTGTTATTAGCTGGCATATCTACGATTTCTATTAATTTAATATCGTTCTCTTCAGCTAATTTTTTCAAGTCTCTTACATCTCGCAAACCCCAACTTGGATCCTGCGATTTCAAAGACTCGTTGAAATTTACGTTACTCTGCGGAGTGATCTGACCATCGAAAGCGTACGGTCCGTACGTGATTAATAGCCCGTTCGGCTTCAGCAATTGGCCCGCGTTGATAAATAAACCGATGGTGCACTGGTACGGCGAGATATGCATCATGTTTGCGTTATATATGTATTCCAAGCTGTTCGGCTTGAAGATACCGTCACCCCACATCCGGAAGTCCGTGGTGATGTCGATTCTCAAGGGGCTTTTTATATTAGAGTATCCATTCGCGTACGCGGCGATGCTACTCAGAAGTCGCGGCTCGTACTCCGAAGGATAAAACGTGACGTGTGGGAAATGCGGCGCGAAATGTGCCATGTGCTGTCCTGAACCGGAGGATATCTCCAAGAAGGTCTGATTGGTGCCGCGTTGGATGTACCGTTTTAAAACTGATAATATCGGATCCTTATTACGGTCCGCCGCAGGATAAACGAGCTTTTTGGCAGCCATAGTGTGCGACCTTGAAGAAATTTTCAATTTCACTTCCTACAGAAAGTTTGTAGATGCATGTATTACTACATAATATAATAATATTGCCTGCTGTTATATTGCAAAGTGACGTGTGCAGTAAGCTTTGTAAAATTTGTTAAAATATCATGTTATTTGTATGTCATATCACTGTAAGTCCTGATTATTTCACTTCAAAAATTGACTTGTGCCACTTTGAAATTAAACAGCTGAAGGATGTAAGCATTCGTCAATTTCAAATCTCACCTGTGATTAACAGCGTAATGAATAATATTCATTTCTATGTTATGCTAGTTGTAACATTTATAGCAAGAGATTGCATACCCTGAAAAATGCAAATATTTTCTTGTACTATTATATAAAATTGTATATTTTACTTTGTTAGGAAATCATCTACTACAGTACATCTTAATTATTGAAACGAATATATTGTTGTGTCCAATACTTAAGAAATAAGTTGATATTTCGATAAGTAAACTTAAAATATTATAGATAGGAGACTGAAAATAAATAGTATTGAGAGAGATGATAAAGAATAAAAATATTTAATTTAATGATATTGATTTTTATTAATGGATAATAATTTATTATACAATTAGCTATATATTTGATATAATTTTCATTCTCATGGTTTGTTAAAACATATTTTACATTTGATTGTTAATCTCCATTTCTGAATCGATATAAATGTCCTAAAGAAATGGGAGGTATCGCCAAACAGTCCAAGTATTTAAAAAAAAAAAAAAACTAAAGTATTTCAATAAGTCTTTGTGCAAGATATGTACAGAAACACAATCCCTATAGAGTCCGCAGAAGATACATGTCATACATAAAGAAACCTTTCATGTCAATCATAACAAATTATATTGCTCTTCAATTATAATAATTAACTATAATTTCAATGTTTCCTTTTATCCGTGTCGTCTTTTCCTTTGGGTGTTACTTTTTTCTTTTTCTCTTGGCTCTTTTTACTTTTCGTTAACTCTGGTATATATACAGAGTGTCCGGTTTTCTTTAAATGTTCAAATAATTTATTTTTACTAGGAAACTCAGATGAGCAAGAAACACAGCGATGAGTCAGATCGTCAAATCCATCAAATCCATCCGCGACTGAATCCTTTTTATTTTTGCCTTTACTCTCTCGTTCCTCTTTCTTAGAACCTTTCTTTGCTTTGTCGGCTTTCAGTCTTTCATCAACAACACTTGCTTCTTCCATCACTCTGCCTTCACTCTCTGCTTCTTGGTCCTCTTCTTTGTGCGTCTCTTCTTTATTTCGCAACTGTTTACTCAGCTCTATTTTCCTCTGCTGTAACTTCTTGCGTTGTTTCTTCGACAGCCATATTTCCTCGTTAATGCTCTCCGTGTTGTCGTCGCTAGCAAGTTCAAGCACAGGATTAGGATTTTGAATACTACGCTTCTTCTTCTTTTTTTTCTTCCGACGACTCGACAGCGCGACGTCTTCTTCCTGATCAGATATTAATTCGTCTTCGGAAGTTATGTCATCATCTTCATTTTCTATTTTATGTGAAAATGAAATACTTTCACCCATTTCTGGTCCCGCGGCCAGTGGGACATCTCCATCTGTTTTCGTTTTCTCGGTTGTCGGTTGAGAACATTTTGGATTTTCCTCATCGTCCGACATCAGTTCGGCAGGAGAGATATCACCGTCATTATCCTCGTCATTCGGTTTCGAATCGCTTCGAGGAGGGTTCAGCAAGAAATCAGGCATCTGTGAATCTGTTGCTAATTTAGGCCCGTTCAGCGAAACAGATTCTTCTTCCGTGCTCGAATCGCTTTCTCGAGAGCTACTACGGAGATCCTCGTCCTCGATCGGCATGACACGTTTGAGTGCGCTGACGTTTTCCTTGTGCTTCTTCGAGATCTCGTGATTTGCGAAAGCTTTGTGCGTCTGAAAAATCTTATCGCAAGCGATACAATAAAATGCATCTGGATTGCTGTTTCTCGTCGTTACCTTCCTGTCATCTATTCCGAACTCCGCCGTTAGATTCGCCTCGATGTTCTTCAGCTGTGCCTCCATGTTCGAGAACTTGGACCATTCGGATTCAGCTTGAGATTGATCCCGCAACAGTCTCTGCCTCTCCAGCAGCTGCTCCTTCCTCCGCTCCTCTGCCTTGCGGAAGTTCTCGCGGGCGCGTTCGGCCAGCTTCGCCGCGTATACCTGCACACGCTTGTCGCGCTTTCGAACAAAAGCAACCAGATTCCGCACCAGCTCGTTCCTCTCGCGCTTCGCCTTGTCGCGCACTTTCTTGTTCTCCTTCTTGGCAATCCTGATAATCTGCCGGTTCCGTATTTCGCGTATGTCGTACCGATCCACCCAAGCGTAGGATCTTTTGGTACTGTAACTCTGCCAGTAGGCATAGAAATCGCCCACCGCATCCTCGTAGGAGCTCTGAGAGTCACCAAAGCCAGGTACTTCCTCGTCGGAATCGCCGTCTTCGGCAAACTCAGTGTCCTCCGCTGCCAATTGCTCGAAAACCTTTCTGTAGACAGTGTAGAAACCCTTCTCGTCGTCCCCGTAGCCCTTGAAGCACGAGAGGGAGAAGTATGGGAAAAGGTTGATGGAGTCGTCCTTGTAATCCTCCCCGATGCCACCTTTCAGGATGGCCTCGCGATGATTGTCATACCAAGCACGCTCGTGGGGATCGCTCAGTATCTCCCACGCTTGCTGGACAAGCTGGAACTGTTCCTTAGCCTCATCCGGACTGTCGAGGTTCTTATCCGGATGCCATTTCAACGCCAGCTTCCTGTACGCCTTTTTTATGTCGTCATCGGTATCATCTCTCGCGACTCCCAATACTTCGTAGTAACATTTCATTGTACCGCTGTACGATTACGCACAACTGCTGGACACAATTTCCTTACTTAAACCACAAACCGTACGCTAAAAGAATTTAAATTATTAAACTACGAGACCAAACAGCTTGTAGATAATGTAACGTTTAGTTTGATTAGAAATGATTTACGAGCTCATTCGCTTCGTTGCATGAACATAATATAACAAAATCTAAAAATAAATAAATAAATAATATACATTGGAAAACGTTATTACAAATGCAAGTAGAAGACAATGATACTGGTAATTCTTCAAATTCTTAGATTTTCTCAGTATTGACCTTCTTATCCACTTACCCAGTCTTAAGTGTTGTTAATGAATCATATTATTAATAACCTATATTTTATCTTCAAATATAAGATCTCTCGAAAGTGCCGAGTGATGATTCAACTTGGCAAGATCAATCGGGAGGAGGTACAGGTACATGTGTAACAATCTCGTAAATTATTTCGAACCGAGATAAAATGTCTCCCGCTTTATTACCCTATTCGAAGGAAAATTCGCGTGTATAAAATACACGTGCCAATATCGCGATCGCGCGTCTTTTATCCATTCCTGTTACTGTCGATCGTCGACGACACTTTGAAAGAGGAGCGTGCTTACCCGACTTCTCCAGAGCTTATCGATCTTATTGTTGATGACACTGCGCACAGCTGACGCGCAATCGTTGTTAAATATTCGAAATCGCAATTAGCGCATAATAATAACAATCGTATTTAGCGCATAATTATACATGTATGATATCTCGACACGAGGCCGAGGTGTTCGTAGCTCTGTTCTTCGTAACTGTACTCTTTTACACTTTCTGCGCTTAAGATGAAATAGACCGTGCAATCGGACGTGAGAAAGAAAAGGAGGAAAGGTAAAAAGTGCAAACAATTCAGTCGAAGACCGGATTAAAATTTATGTCCATTTCTATCCATAGACCGCCATAGACTTAAGAAAGAGATAGAGTGTAAAGGCTATTCTACAATTGCGTAAACGTGGTCGTAAGTAGTTGTAGGCCCGGTCTACAATCAGTCGTATGTGGAGTCGGATGTCGGAACGTAGCCGATGGTCCAATGAGGAAAATTCGTTTCCGAAAAAGAAATTCTCTTCATTGGACCATCGGCTACGTTGCGACATCCGACTCCGACATACGACTGATTGTAGACCGGGCCTTATGTGTGCGCCCCGCTTTAAAGGTCGACAGGAGTAACACTACCGACCTCTGTCGGGTTGCTTAGCTGCGATCCGTATTTTATTTATTATAAATTTTTTAAGGGTCGGCAGGAGACACGGTGGAGAACTCTGTCGGGTTGGCTTAGCTGCGACTCGCTGCGAGTCCGTATTTTATTTATTATAAATTTTTAAGAGCAAAAATGCAAAATCGGGCTCTTTACCTCCCTGCATTATTATATAAAGAATATATCAAAAAAAAATTCACGAATCTATGTAACTTATTTTATGAGAAATCTGGATATTACGAATCCGTAATTCGTAATATCCATATTTCTCATAAAATAAGTTACATAGATTCGTGATTTTTTTTTTATATACTCTTTATATAATAATGCAGGGAGGTAAAGAGCCCGATTTTGCATTTTTGCTCTTAAAAATTTATAATAAATAAAATAGGAGTTAAAGTGCAGTTTAACGTGCACTTAGTGCATAAAGTGCACCTGAGTGTACTTGAGTTTGCCTGGGTCTCCTGCCGACCCAAGAGCCAAAATGGAAAATCCGGCTCTGTAGCGGGTTGCGGCTGATCTTACTGATTAAAACGAGCATAAGTTTAATGAGATTCGTTAATTAATTTGGCTAAAATTTGGGAAAAACCGTTTCAAAGCAGGTTGAAACGGTTTTTCCCAAATTTTAGCCAAATTAATTAACGAATCTCATTAAACTTATGCTCGTTTTAATCAGTAAGATCAGCCGCAACCCGCTACAGAGCCGGATTTTCCATTTTGACTCTTAAAAAATTTATAATAAATAAAATACGGATCGCAGCTAAGCAACCCGACAGAGGTCGGTAGTCTGTCGACCCTTCCTGCCTGCGCTAATGCTAGGTCTACAATGCGAGTCGCAAAGTCGTGAGTCGCAAGAATTGACCAATCACAATCGAATTTGAGGAGAATAATCGACTGTGATTGGTCAATTCTTGCGACTCACGACTTTGCGACTCCCATTGTAGACCCAGCATAACCCCCTCCTACGCTCTTCTGCATTGGCGTCGCAATCTCGCCTTTGCCCCCCTCAATAATGTTGTCAGCCAATCACGGAGTGGCTGGTCACATGACCCGTTGTCGCCTCTCTCTCCTAGAGGCTCTCTACGGGACACCACTGGATGCAAGGCATGCAAGCGTCCGGTATAGGGTGCTCTCAACATGAATAACTAAAAATTTGTATTTCGGCTATATAATTACCGAGTTTATAAATATTTAATTAAAATTATCTAGGTGACTCACAAATCTTTTTAATTACACTTCATAACTCTTCATACAAAATACAAACGATTCTATATAAAAACTTTTATTAATTTATCTATTTCGGCTAAATGCATGGTGTAAAAATAAATAATTAATTACAATTATACGAATGACTCACAAACCTTTTGAATTGCACTTCAAAAGTCTTCATACGAAATACAAACGATTTCATATAGAGATTCTTTAAAAAAAACGTTCATTTCCGAACAAGTACATACGAATGATTATTTGTCATTAAAGATTTTATTATTCGTGGTAAAGTATAATTAAAATTAATAATGCAAAAACTACATAATTTTTGTAAACTTACATTTATTGCATATATGGCGGCATATATTTGTTACATATTTTACATATATACATGTATTTACATATACGGCGGAAAAGAAATTGTTGGCGTGCTTATTTATTTTGTACGCTGAATATTACTAAAAAAAGCTGTATATCCTAGTTAGGTACCCTAAAAAATAAACAACATACATACATGCATACATATACGGTATTCATTCGTGTCTCCAAATGATCATTTTATTTGGGTTATTGGATGACCGAAAGTTATGATTTATAAATTTTAACGTGTAATACAACCGCATTCTAAAAAATAATTTTTTTAAATATAAATGTGGGAAATTGCTGCATGGATGCTCAAATGTTGTTAGTTCAGCCTCTTCTAACAATTTTTGTATAACATTTTTCTCAAAAACAATATTTTGAAAGTGCTCATTGAAAATCGCTTCCAATGAGCACACGTAAAAAGTAAAATTATTATGTGACGATTCTGAATTTCCAAGAATTGAATTTTTGTTTTGGTACGCCTTAAAAGAACAAAAAATTGTCGAATCTTCAAATTCTACGTGATCGATACTATATCCTTCGCAAATCGTGCATGAATGTTTCTTTAAACATTTACGAATAAAAAAATCACATATATAACGAATTGAATTTTTTTCAACTAAATCGAGCTTTTGATAATCAACGTCATCCGGCATAAATTCCTCAAAAAGTCCGCTTTCACTTTCTTCTTCAATTTCTTTGTTTTCATCTTGATTCCGTCCGCTTAAGTCTAACAAGATATTGTCAAAATCATCCTCGCGGTTTTCGTTCCTCGTATTAAAGAAATTGTGAAATAGCAATTTTTTGAACGCTCGAATGAACGCCACGGCAGGAGGGTTCAAACAGTTTCCTTTTTCTAAACGAATTTTTTCAAAAAAGTTCTCTATAGGCTCTCGATTTAATCTCCTCGTTTGCAGAGAATTAAATCCTTCTTCTTTGAGGCATTCCCACAGTTGCAGCACGCCTGAAATAGTAACTTTCCAGCCATAGATGAATTTAATTTTGTTTGTCATATCCTGACCATCGTGATTAATAATTATTAATGAATCTAAAAACTCTAAACATTCCTTTAAAAAGGCAGTCTGGAATTCATTCCCTTCGAAAACGTGAGCGTGCGGTTTTTCTTCCGTGTATTTCGCGGTAGAATTTAACATGTCAAAAAGTTTATCCATCTTGTCTATGAAAGTTACCGTTCCAATTGCCTCGGGTGATATTTTTCCAAAATGCATATATGTATATACACCTGCCGCCACAGATCGACTAAAAAGCTGAGTAGCTAATCGAGTTTCCGTTTTTTGGAGCGGACTTGGATTTACATGAGAGTCAGTTAATTTCGGCGCCAACCTGAACTCCATTAATTTATCGAACTCATAAAATTGTCTTATGTGCTCTATCTTAACAAAAAGTTGGTCAAACATGAAAGTATATTTTAAAAACATATTTCGCATTCCCTTCATCAAATGCGGCACATCGAACAGAAAAAAAATCTGGCGATCGTTCACCGTAAAATATGGGATAGTAGGCGTAATTCTTAATTCTTTTGCGAGCTGCTTATTCTTAGGATTCATATCACACACTACGGCAGCAACTATTAAACCAATATTTTGCAATTGAAAAATACATTGAGCGAGTAATTGTTTGAGAACTTCAGTTGAACAAGCTGCATTCGAAAGTTCGTACGCAAGAGGCTGTTTCCAATCATCAAAAATACCTCTGGCAGTGAAGACGTATGCAAATTTTGCTGGATGGAATTGCTTTTCATTGCCACTATCATGAAAACCGATAACTTCGTCAGTCTTTGTATTATAATACAAATGGCATTTTAATGACATTTCATCAAAGTGTACCACGCAAATTTTTCCAGACTCTTGCGTAGTTGCAAATTTAACGGCCAGTAAATTGAACACGTTTTCATTTATGCCGCTCATAATAGAAATATTAGTTGTCATTCTATTGAGAGTTACTCTACCTGGCAAATAAAATATCGATGCCAAAGTTCTGTACGCTCTTGGCCCTTTAAAATACCAATTCAAGCACAATCGTTTAAATTCTAGGGAATACCTCCGACCGCGGACTTGTTTCTTGCCAGATAATACTTGTTCTCTTACTAACATTGCTACTTGCGGTGACAGAAATTTTTCACAGGCCGTCAAAAATTGTTCTTCGGTTACATCTGTTATTTTTTTTATTATTTCATGCAAAGCAGCATTCTTTTTTTTCAATATTCTATTTTCTTTTCTTAGTATTCTATTTTCTGCTTGTTTTTTTAATTTTTTCGGAGCATGAGCAGACAAATCGTTCGAGGTTTGAATAATTTTATGAATACTTGGCTTCAGTAGCAGTTGGACTCCTCTGTGGTCCCCAACATCACTGGTCTCTGCAGTGACTGCAATTTTAGGATCTGCCTTACTGCTGTTATTTGCTGAAAGAACGACGATTGAAGGCTGAAGAGATTTGGCGGTGATGTTAATTGGTTCCAAGCTGACATTGTGTTCCGCTCGTACATCAGGCTCTGCAGAAAGCTGCGACCTTTCTCCCTCTTCCAACGAGTGAGTGGTTTGTCGAATACCAGATGAAACGTTAGTTTTTACATTTGCACAATTCTGAAATCAGATTTCATAAAGATCACGTCTATCAGGATCAAACACCTATTTACATGCAGAATTGTTACAAAGACAATGGCTGCAACAGCCTTAAAACTATAAATAAATAAATTCAATTCACTTTTCTTCCCACTAGTGTCTGACAAACACCACTCACGATCAATTTGAACTTAATCGTATATCACATTTCAGTCTCAATCTAGCATTGTGTATTGTATCTCTTGTAGAGATTATATATACAATTCCAGAGCGGAAGAAAAATGAATTAACTTCATAAGCTGCAGCATATATTATTAACTCGATTTTTTTTACTTATTTTCTTTAATTAACCATTTCTTTACTTACCACATTATTCCGATCATTTTCTAAGTTTTCACCCAAATTGAGAGTTGGTTTAGCCGAAGGAAGTAAACGGTTTTTCAAATCATTTGAATACATTCGGTCCTCGAAGTGGTCGCTGCAAACTCTATAGGTGGAATATACATGTTCCGGTGTTTTTTTCAAGAGATCCTCGCGACGACACGCAATTGCCCACTGTCTTGACCTAAAATTATTGAACTTTTGTATCATGATTTAAAGGAAATTAAAGGGAAGAAATTGTCCTGTAACATGTACAAACCTTTCGCCATCCTTAGGGAAACGAAAGAAACGGTAATTTGCATTTATGCTTTTATTTTGGCAGTTTTGAACGCTGCAAATCTTATAACCTCTTTTATTCATTTTGGCGTCACACTGATGAACGATTCCACTTAACGATCGCAACGCTTTATTTCATCTTTCTTGCTGTTTGTCAAATGTTAAACAAGGACGAGTGACGCTCACGAGAGTGTGTGAGCGAAGAAGCTTCTGATTGGTGCTCGAAATCGAATCCTCGAAATCCTCTCCGTGGCGGAACGACGACGTAACCGACGTAACATCCTCTTTCTTCTTTTTTATAGATATATCCGGCAAGTTGGAAAAACTCGTCCGGCCCCCGGGCTCTGCGCGCGCGCCAATTTTTAGGGACTTTTGCGGCGGAACAGCTGATCGCTGTCTCGACCGCACTGTCCAAAGTGTCCAATCAGTCCAATACCGTTCACGGCGACGGCACAGGCGAGACAGCGATGGTCGCGGAAGTGCTGTGAGAATTGCGGATCCAGGCGATTTTCGGCAGGTATCGCCAACTGCGACGTCCCGGCCGATTGTCAGCGGTGCTTCGTCGAATCGCGGTAATTATTTCCGGCGGGTTACGTGCCCGCGCGACCCTTGTCAGCGCGCCCGGAAGGTGGACGTACGCGGGAGCAGCGCGCGAGCGGCGCCTCGTAGCCTTGATCGTATGTGACATTTTGCCAACGTGATGTAGCAGACGCCTCTAATTGCTCTCAATCATTGCCCCCCTCGCGAGTGCCTAAATTAATTTCGCGGACCTGACGTGCTCGTCGGGCTCGACACGCCTCCCCGTAGATCCACCTCTCCGGTTTCGTGCGCGTTTGACGTCAGCGAGTTGTGATTATTTTGTTTGTTATTTTACTGCGCGGTTATCTCCCGCTCGATACCAATGATAACACATCAAGCGATAATTGTATATTTCAGTTTCCCGGAATGTAATTCAATTGCTGGCAATTATCTCTCGTGCTTTGGACATTTTTCTGATTGGCAGTGCAGAGATATGTGATTGACAGTGTTCGCTTCGAAACAATTGCTCCGACATTTATTTCTTTCCTTTGCAACTGCGCATTTTACTTTTCTAGATCTAGGTCGTTTCAAAGTATACTTTGATCAATAAAAGAAACGTGAGCGCTGAACAACAGTAAGAAAAGTGTATCGAGATTTTGTTTGTTGCATTATGATGATTGTTTTCAGATTGTCTGCCAAGATGACGGCAGGCACCAGCTTAGTGGTGCCCATAGTGCTGTGGGGACGCATAGCGCCAACCCATTGTATTTCCTGCGTCTACTTGTCTCGGGATCAAAAGACACTGGTGACAGGATGTTACGACGGGCAGATATGTCTGTGGCAGGTGGATCCGGAGACCTTAAAGGTATATACAGAACGCTTGCGGATCCTTTATTCATTATCGATTCACGCTACAGCCGTGGTTTTCAATGTAGATGACTCCGAGATGCTTGCTGGTTGGACATACCGCCCCGATAATGTGTCTCAGCCGAGCCAGTGTCGTGATGGAGCAGAATTTCATCGTCAGCAGCAGCGAGAGCGGGGAGATGTGCACCTGGGATCTGGTCGATGGAAAGTGTCGCGAAACGGTGAAGCTTAACAGCGTCCACACGCAAATGTTGCCCTACGTTTCTGCGGGTGGAGAGGACGTCAGACTCTTCTGCTCTGGGTAGAAATAGCATTATCCGTATACGTCACACGGTAGTATCGAATTTCATCAAGGATATATATGTAAGTCTGTTTTGTGTATTTCAGATACTATCCCGAGGTTCTGGTGATGGATCCGTTCAGCTTGGAAGTGCTGTTCACCCTAAGCTCCCGCGTCAATCCAGACTGGATTAGCGCCTTGCACGTTTTGCGGCCGGCCAAACGGAAAGGTCGGTTCTACGTGCATACAAGTTAGTTACACTCCATCACACCTACGCTTTATACCATGAACAACTACCTTCTATTCAGTTTCACTGCCAACAGATACTGTACAAAAGGTGAATCGCAATATGGCTTTTCGTGATTTATTATCGAAAGTTTAACGCAATAATTCGGTTTGAATCTCGCATCTATTGCTGTCTAAAACTGTTTCTTTTCTATTCCTCAATGATTCTTGTATAACAGACGGCGCTCGATATCCTTTTGCATAAGCATAAATAAAAATTTAGCAATGCGCGAACACAGTATCTTTTGGTGTTTCATTATCTTCTATATTTGTTTCTTTTTAAATAAAGAACTTGAGGGTATTAGCGGTAAAGTTTCTTCTTTTCGGTTATTTTTGTGTCTCATTCGGTGAAGTTAAGTTGGATGATAATAATGATTATAATAATTAATGATCGTACCTAGTATATAATTACTTAAAAGTAACTAACGGTATCTGAGGCACTTGTACAGACGTTTCTTTTGTATCTTAAATTTTATACTCTGCTACTTTACCTTTTTTTTTTAGGCAATTAACCTGAAGAAGCTTTATGCTTTGGATACAAACAGGGATTGTCGATGAATATTTCAAGCTATTATCTTTCGATGACCTATTACTCGGTTTCGCGAGTAAAGTCATTTATATTGTATCTAGTTTGATAGTAGCAGTTTTATATATCTAATGTTTTTAGACTGACACCTTATAATAACAGTTACATTGTTGCAGCATGTTAATGAAACTGGAGACAAGTCAGCGCTTGTGCGCTGGCAGTCGAGGCTGTATCACTTTTCTCGTTTATTTTTTTTTCTTTTATCTAATTGTGGTTCACACATCTCTTCTCCGCACATCATCACTTGAACAATCTAATCATTACTAACAATTCGTCTCACTTCTCTTTCTTTTTATATTAAGTAACAATATCCATATATCTATCCTGTTACTCACACATATGAATGACATGTCATTTATATCTATATACACATTGCATTTCATTACACTTTCATAACACTTTCACCTGGTAACTATGTTTCTATCTCTATTCGTAAGTATATATAAATATATATAATCTATAATAAATCTATAATAATCTATAATAAATATAAATATATGTAATATATATATTATAATGTACATATTTACACGCGGCAACAATTGCACGCTCTGTTACTGCTAAATTTAATATCGTATCATTGTTGTAATTAAAAGTATGTTAATGTTTCAAACTATATTGATTACTTCTCCAAAATATGACATTGACTAAAAAATGTGATCTAATAATTAGAGAATGTCTTTTTTAAATTCTTTTTTCTATTTTGTAATTTATAATTTTAATTTGCAAGAGAATTTTGGAGGAAACGCCAGTGTTTACAGCTTTAAATGTTTACCGATTTTTTTTAAATTAATTTCTAATTTTCATATCGCTATTTATGGCAGTTACGCCAGAGTGCTAATTTATTGCTTGTATTTTTTTTTACACATTGTATACGTGGAGATTGTATACACATTGTATACGTCAGAGAAAAACTAGTATAAAACTTACATTTGTAAAACCAGACTAATCGCAAACGAAGGTCTTAAAGTAATATTGAAAAACAGGACAGACAAATTTATTACACTATTGCGGGAAACGCAAATATATTATCAGTACCTGTTGGACACAACTATACACATTAATTGTTTTTTAATCAATATAATCCTTGGATTCTGCTTAGTCAAATAAATTAAGTACACACATAGTTTCTGCATAACTGAAATTAAGCATGATTTCGCTGTAATTCAATACGTTATTGCTTTCTACTCCACGGAAACATCTGGCATGCACGTAATACTATACGCATACGGAATTATATTACCGCTTCACGAGGATCATATTGTACCTATTAGAATAATAACGCTACCTTTAATCACCTGTAACACTACCTTTAGCCGCTTTATTCGATATCTGACATAAATATTTATATTTGTAAATTAATTATATCGATTCGTTGAAGCTGGCAAGTTTTTTCATAGCGAACAGCGAACTGTTCTAGTGATCCTAACGAAATTCTATCGCTTAAAAATGCTAAAACGCTCTCCTAGATTTACTTAACGCGCAACAGGCGCTTCCATTCGTTTAAAGACGACGTCGTGCTGGCTCTGACGACGACGGGCACGGTGAAGGTGTGGACGCTTTTGGGACACGAGAATCGTAACAGCGAGCCTCTGTACGAGCACGAGAGCAAACAGATCCGCTGCTTGAACGCGCTCGCGATGACTTGCTGCCCCTACAATCAGAGAACAGTGCTGATTGTATGCTCCAAGTATTGGCAGGTAATTACCGTTATCCTTATCGCTATATGTGATTGGAGAATTTTTATTGCAGAAATGTCAGATTAAATACTTTTAAGAATAAAATTTTGGCATTAAGATGCGTTTTTTGTATTAATTACATCTGTAGTTAAAAGCTATATTTATATCATAATTAATATATATCATTGGAATAATTTTATAGATATTTGATGCCGGCGATTTCTCGGTTCTCTGCTCCATCACGGCCCCACGTGGCGAGCGTTGGATGGCAGGCGATTTCTTGTCCGCTGATAGGGTCATCCTGTGGAGCGACGAAGGTCACGGATATTTATATAAACTTCCAGCGAAGTACGTACCTCTTTAACGCAACGTACGATAATTTCTTCGGTGAACGTCACGATTGTCGAGTATATTCTAGAAATATTCTAGAAATAAATTTTTTAAACACTTTGGTTTTCTCCTCCCTGGCTGGTAATAACGTTGCTTAACGAACGACTGATTATCTCTCTTACGCCCCGAACTTAATATTTGCGAATGAGTGACATTACTTAACAATTCGATCGAGATACTCGAATGTTGAATCTTATTGATTAGCACATCCCTTTATTGCTTCTAGGATTCTGGTACAACTTGACAGGTATATTTATATATATATATATATATATATATATATATATATATAGTTTATTCTCGCGTTTATATAAGTTTTAAAATTCTTTTGCAAATAATCTCTAACAATATATTTTTATGTGAGGAAAGAGTTATATTAATAGTTTAGTAGCATGGTTATGGTTACTAAAAGCGCACTTTTTATTGACTTAGTAAAGCAGTTTATAACGATTAACAAATGCTGAAATAACGATTTAAATAGCTAAATACTTAATCGCAATTTACGTGACACATCTTTGGGAAATGATTTCACAGATGTTTCACAGCTGTTGTTTTAATCTTTAATATTTTACTCTTTAATCTTTAATATTTTAATTATATATGTAAATAACATGTGACATTGAAAAAGTAACGCCAAAATTATTCTGAATTTCTAGCTTAATTGTCAGGCGCATTAACTCGGAAATGAGTTCTCCAAGTTTTCAATTATAGGGCTGAGAATGCTGTAGAAGCACTTGCTGGCAATGCACACATTCAATATTTTATTTTTTATCTTATTTGTAACCATTTATCATGCGCCTACATATCCGGAGTCACGTTATCGTTTACTAAAATACGCTACATTATAATAACCCGATTTCATGAATTAAGAAGTAACCCATTCTTTGCCTTCACACATAGTTATTTCATTCGATTTTCATTCGAGATATATGAATAAGAATACCTCGAATGTAATTATTAACAGCAGTTGACAACAGGAAAGTATAGTTAATAGAACTATTAATAGAACGATGATCAAACTTGAACGATAGTTAAAATCGTTAATTAAATAAAATTCTTTTATGTCATATTTTATTCTTTCATGTGAAACTAATTATGAAGGGGGGACTTCCCTTTTTGGGGGGAAACTTTGCGGCATTCGGGAAGTGGTTCAGCGTTCGGCTGAGCATAGTACAGTCCCAGAACACAACTTTCGTACATGCACATGAATTAACAATTAACACAATGATCCATCTTATGGTAATGTCTTTTTCATATTATTCACATCTACTGCATTCTACGCGGGATCTGGTGTTCTTCTAGCAAGCTGAAGGGCAAGGCTCTCAGCAGGTAACCCGCATTATCACTTGTACATATTGCTCTCTCTTCTAATCTTTATTTTCCTCTTCGTCTCTTTACGTTTATTCGTTTTGTCATTCTCCTTCACCTTTCTCTTGTGTTCGTAAACACGATAATTCGCTTTTACTCATCTTTGGTACAAGGTGATATGATAAACTCAGCAGCGTGGATTCGTATTGATGTCACTATGCGAATGCATCAAATTTCATATTTTATTCTAACGAATTTTATTATATTGCGAATTACGCGCATTATCAGTGAGCATCCAAACATACGATGGCACTTTCATTTTCCTCATTTTCTCTCATATTTTTAACGTCAGGAATTTTCATTGGCGTTTACGTACAAGAGCGCTCGTATGTATACATTCATATACATCCTGCGGTATTTCAATCGCGTATATTCAATCCATCATAATCATTGACAATCCTTAATCGCAGTCTAAACAGATAATATAGAACGAGGTGAAAATGTAAAAATACGCGAAAGAAGGTAAATGCGAGGAAGAATTACGTATTGTCATATTTCATTACTTATGTTCTCACATTCTGTTTGCTTTAAGTTGCTTTGCACTGTTATTATTAACTGTGCGATTATTATTAAAGTAACAGACGTGACACAAAGGTAATTCATTGGAAAAAAAGTCTTCCCAAGGGCAGAATATTTCAATATTAAAAGAAAAATCAGTGCTATGTTTTAGTTCGAAAATAATAGGCACGAAATATATGTCGTATTTTAAAGTCCGTAATTTTTTCTTTCTTTTTAGCATAAGGATAATTTTGACTATTCTAATTGTAATTAATAAAATTTGTCTAAGTCTTGGCATCAAATCTTCTACAGACTTTTCTACCTTTGTGTATCGTTTATAATGTTCTGAAAATGCTATTGCTTCGAAAAGACGTTTACTCGCAGCGTTTGCTTGCTGGTAAACATAGTCGGCAAATAAACACGCATACTGGAAGCAATTCGACGCAATATGAAGCTTATGCAATGTGGAAAAATAGTTGGACTATTCTTGGACACAGTTTTCTTGAATGTGCATATTCAATGTACGAAGATTTTCATGTCTGTGTTATATTTTGCGATATTTTCTCCAGTGGAAAACAATGTCCATGAATAGTGTGTTTAAATCTTTATTTTATATAAAAATAATCACTAATCACGAGTTTTTTTCCACGGTATGCAGTAGCGTTGCGGATAACAAGAACTTTCACACCGCCGGTGCGGAGTACGATCAGCCATATCTGTACTGCACATTAACGCAACCTGGAGATAAGGTGAGAAATATTTTTCTATTGTATAGCGATAACAAGGAGTATTCCTATCTTGATAATCTTATTACAGACATATCTTTTAATTGTTCTATGTTCAACTCTTCGAATTCTTGACTCTAAATATTTTATTCCTACATAAGACTTCTTTTGTTTTAAAAATCTTCGATTCTAAAGATTGCTAGTCCAAGGAAACTTTATTCCTAAAGTTTCCAATTCCTTGAATTCTTTGATCCTTTATTTCTCGGTTTCCTCTAATTCCCGAATGTTGTTTACATACCTTCCAACATCCGCGGATTTTCGTCTCCCGTGTTTCAGCCTCTTTCCTGTCCGCCGGCCATGCGACTGGTCACCGTGCAGCGTCAGAACAAGACCCTAAAGTATCTGTTACGCGGGGACAGCGAGGGCGTCGTTATTCTCTGGACAGTGCCGGACGTGACGACGCAGCAGCTCGCCCAGATCTGTCAGAACGACGGGTCGTCACCACCGGCATTGTCGCCGACCGTGAAGACGAGTCTCACCGCTGCCTGGGATGCGATGAAGCCGCCTCCTGTAGGGATACTCGATCAGTTGGACACCGGCGATGGCCACGGCATTAAGCTCACCGCTTGCATATATTTGCCGCAACAGAGTCGACTAGTCGTCGGTCGTGAGGATGGTAGCATCATCATCGTGCCGGCGACACAAACCGTAATGCTTCAACTACTCCACGGCAATCATCAGCAATACGATGGTATCATCATATTTTTATTATTTCTCTATAAAATCTGTATATTTGAAGTACTGATAATGGATGTGCATCTCTCCAAGTTATACTTGTGTAAAAATACTAAATCAATAATTCGACACGATGTAAAACTAATTAAAAGTACAAGTAGATGATGTAAAATGTAATAACTCCATACTTTATAACTCACTTTAAATCAATATCAGAATTTTTTACGATTTAAATTTTTAATTTTTCTTTACATACGTTCAGATTGGCCACCGCATCAAGTTTTGTTGGGCCACTCAGGACGAGTAAATTGTCTGCTTTATCCTCACGGCGCGGCACCTCGTTACGATCGTACCCATCTCGTTTCCGGTTCCGTGGACTTCGCTGTCTGTCTCTGGGATTTATACGCCGGCACATTGATCCATCGGTTTTGCGTTCATGCCGGTGAAATCACGCAATTGATGGTGCCGCCCGATAATTGCAGTGTATGACTATTTTCATTATAAGAATTTGTACAATAAGAATGACGATTAATTTCTAAGCACTTTAGTCGAGTCTTAATCCATGAAAAATATTGCTAAAAATCGATTAAGATTTAATGTATAAAGAGTTGTATATATTTGTATTTGCAGCCTAGGATACAGAAGTGCGTTTGCAGTGTCGCATCGGACCACAGTGTTACACTGCTCTCGTTAGCGGAGAGAAAATGCGTCGTGCTTGCCTCGCGACACCTTTTCCCAGTTGTGACCATCAAATGGAGACCACTGGATGATTTCATGATAGTCGGATGTTCGGACGGTGCCGTGTACGTCTGGCAAATGGAAACTGGTCACTTGGATCGCGTACTGCACGGTTTGTTTGCTCCACGTTGTTTCAGTCTCCCGAGTATTATTCGTATTTTCCTAACCTTTCAATTTCTTAGGACTCCTTAAATTTTTACTTTTTCAGAGTCTCGGAGATATTTATTATGTTCTCTGCCTTATGTCACTACGTTTCTTAAATTGCGTGTAGAATTCATGAGAACAGCGAATTACTTCTTCTTCTAGGCATTATCGCGGAAGAGGTGCTCTACGCTTGCGACGAGAACACTATAGCAGCAGCCGGTGGATCCGCCGCCGGCGGTGAGTTAGGACTAGCTAATCCTGCCGTGCATTTCTTTAGGTAAATGAAATCTTGCAGCACGGATGGTGAGAATCTTGCGTGTTCCTCAGCGTAGTAAATCATCCGGGATAACGTTCTCCGTTACAGTCCGTCCAATTTTTACTTCTCAGAGGTTTGCGCCATCGGAACCTGTCGGCGATCAGACACGCGACGCAAAGAGGGCTTCATCAATTGCAACAGCTTCACGGTGGGCATGGTCCCGACCACGGCAATCAGATAAAAGCCAAAGGTTCGCCGTTGATGATCCAAGGTTTCAGAAGTAACCCGAAGGATCCAGAGAGTCATATCCTATTTTTCGACATAGAAGCGCTGATAGGTATGAAATCTTCGTAAAACTTTAATATTTTCTATGGAAAAATTGAATTTTTATGTATAAAAATTACGTACAAAATTACGAAAGTCTTTGCATTATATAATTTGTGTTATGACATGATACGATAATTACGATAATAATTTAATTTGTTTTTCCGCTGCAGTACAATTACTTAGCGACGAGTATGGTGCCATGTCACCCGGTTCCTTAGAGGCGCAAGGACTTATTTCCGCCGCCGAATATCAGAAAGTTGCAGCACTCACTCAGTCCGCCAGTCCCGATGCGCACAAGAAAATTGTTGGTAAGGATCTTTTCATGTTATTTCAAATTATATTATGATAAAATGTTGTATTTTAAAATATAACTATTGTAGATAAGAACCACGTTTTTTCGCAGTTCTATCCGTTTAAGAGTAAGCATTGCAGCTATCTCTATTAATGTATCCCTTTGTAGACTTTTTCGGTCGCGTCAAGGATAAGGCGGGTGATGTTGAGCGAATATTGAAGGAGAAGGATCGTCACGGTATCGTGTTTTATTATTGTTACTTGTTTCGCAATTCTGTTCATTCATGTATTTCGTTTACGTATAAAATTATTTGGATTACTAAAATCCCCATATATTAATATTTGTTACAAGCTTTACAAGAAAATATCAATATTCTCAATCTTTTTTTTTTAGAATTTTGAAAATAATTTATTAATGATTTAGTTGCGTATCTTGTTAATTGACACATATAACACATGATATTGTTGTCCTTCTTTGTCACAAATTTTGATTTGATTTGTGATTGCTCGAATCGAAAGAAATTGTTTGACGTGCATTTTATATTTTATTTGCAAAATATGTTTTTATAGGTTTGCGCGGGTCATGTCGAGTTTTATCTCTTTTCTGTCAGCTTTCTCCATTCAATAATCATGTTTTAGTTCAGTCTTTATATTCTTTTATTATAAGTAGTATCTTTCAAGTTTTTATTTTTCATATCATTGAATCTTTTGAAGTCCCTAATTCACAAATTTTTATAACTATAAAATTCTGAATAATCTTAATATAATTCAAATATAATTTAATTCAATCCTCAAAGATTTCTTACTTCTGTTTTTAGTAGGTTGCAGTAGCATTAAAATGTTTCTTTATAGATTTCTTCAGTTCAATCATTTGTGGTAGACGTTTTCTTGCAGTTTCTCTTCGATTATCGTGCTATCTAAAGATAGATTTCTTTCTGTAGGTATATTGGCTAAGATGAAGGAGGGTGCGGAGAATGTGCATACTAAATTACAGGCCAAAGCGGAAAGCGTCGGCCTCAAGCCGTCGACATTTGACGGCAAAGGTTAGACAATGTATCTTTGACAATGACAAGTTTTTATAGTTCACGGTTACAGCGTGTCTCGCACGAATTCATGTTGTATTTTAGAGTGCCCACTTACATTTTATGATTCTCGTGTGTCAATAGATAGAAATCGTAGTTAGTTTCTTCAGAACACTAAATGGTTTTATCCTCACCATGTCTACATTATATTCTTAACAATTCCATTAGGTTTCTAAACACCAAGTCGGACGTCATCAAACAGGGAGATGGATATCATTACTACTAAGATAGCTTTAATTTTATTGATGTGCACGCTTGTGTGTGAAAGCCTTTAAGTAAAATTTAATATGTGTTTTCATAGAATTACCACTTGCTTCTCTTTAATTTAGTAACTGATTATGTTTATAATATGTCCGTTCGTAGATCATATATTAACTATTATTATTATTATGCGCGCGAGCACGCGCGCGTGTGTGTGTATGTGTTTTTAATTATGCTGTTTGATACTAGTGAATACCTTTTAGGAATTTTATTTTGATGGATTTATTTGATGGATTTTGCCAATATGTTTATGTATTTATTCTTTTGTTAAAGTCTTATTTTTCCAGTTGCGTTATACCATAGCTGTTCTTGCTGTTTTGCCAAGTATTATTCAAGAATCATTGCAATACTTATGTCTATTCGACTTTTTGCAGGCGACAGTTGGAATAACAGTGAGGCGGCAAAGAACAATTTGAAACGGAACGGTGCGTTTAGCGAGCCAAATGCGACAATGGAAGTAGCGCAGCTGCTTTTGAGCCTTCTGCACGCCTGGGGCATGGATCCAGACTTGGACAGAGTTTGCGAGGGAAAGTTGGGTTTATTGCGGCCTATGGTTCCTATCTCTTTCGGAGTACTATCCAAGGGAGGTATGTTTCAATATAAAGTTATAATGTATGTTATTCAAAAATAAACTCTCTGCTAAAACTTACATGTAGTCATGATTAAAACACATTTATGAAAGATCTTTTCATGTCTTAGGATCCATTTAAATTATATATACAAATAGTTTTTTTGTCTAATATAAAATATATTTTTATATTTAAAATAGCATAGTATTGAAAGAATTTTTATATTTTTAATGCCAAATAAAAAAAGGTCGTATATATTGCAGGTTACATGTCGCTGTTATTACCAACTTGGCAAACGCAGCTCGAGTCAGTCGGTGAACCTGCAACTCAATTGGAGCAACGTTTGCCCGCTGAGCTAGTTAGGCAAGAGAGACTCACTAGAGCGTTCACGGCGAGAGCACACTGGGAATTATCGACAACTTTAACGAGTAATCATTTACTGGCAGTAGTCGCTTTATCGAATACTTTAATGTCGATGAACAATGCAACTTTTGTACCTGAGCAAGAGCGAAACCGCAAGATGCATAGGTGAATTAACTTAACGCAAAATAATTAAATTACAATACAACCAATAATACTAGATTGTCGTTAGTTACTCCTAATTGTATTATTGTAATATAGTCGTATAGTATGTTTAACAAAGAGAAATTTAAATCTGAATATATAATATACAAAAACATGAAATAAAGTATTATCTGGAAAGTAAATTTTTATGAATAGGCCGGGCAATAGAAGTGCAGTAAATTGGAATAAGACAGAAGAGGAAAATGAGGAAATGTACACGGTACAACAAGCGCAGATCAAGCAGGGTTGGTCTCTTCTGGCTACCTTGCATTGCGTATTGTTGCCTGATAAAGTTGCGGCTCAGGGTGGTGCAAAGACCTTCAAGCGGCCGCAAGTGGAGATGATGGCACGAAGGTGGCAACATCAATGTGTGGAGGTTTGTGTGTTAAATCATTGAAGAAATTCTCAGTTTTAGAGCTAACTATTCTTAATATATAAATTATTGAGTTATTGGAAATCATATAATTGTTGTTTATCTTATTTTTGAAGTACATCGCACTTTGATGTATTCTAGATTCGAGAAGCAGCGCAAGCTTTGCTTCTTGCTGAGTTAGGCAGGATGGGCTCAAAGGGCCGCAAAGCGCTTGTCGATAACTGGTCGCAGTATTTGCCAATGTATAGCACTCAGGAGCCGATTGCGCCGCAACCGCAGAGCCAGATGACTTCGCCGGCAGCCGGAAGTCCGGTTCCACCGTCCGAGTCGCAACCAGAGGAAGAAGATGAAGAAGAGGAATTAGCGGAAGGTGAGCCCATTAGAGAAGGTTTTCTTCTAAACTAAATAGTAAGAAGAATAGATATAATGGAAATATATACGCACAAAATGAATTTAAAATAACTATTACAGTTTGTAATTTTCCTTGGTAGAGCTGAGTATAGCTAGGAAGCCATCAAGCGTGGCGGAATTGAAGCGAAAGCAAACCACGGCGGTGGTGTTGCTGGGCGTAATAGGAGCTGAATTTGGCCAGGATGTAACTACTACAAACCAAAGAAGGGATAACGAGCAAAGACGGAAGAGCTCGATTGTGGAAGGCTTTGGCATAGGAAATAACAATCTTGCCAGACATACCAGCATGGCGCTCACTCATTTATTGCATGCGCCTCATTCTCCGAAGTTACCGTTGCACACAGCATTACGAAGAGCCGCGATTGATCTTATTGGCAGAGGATTCACCGTGTGGGAACCGTATCTCGATGTATCCAAGGTAAATAATATTTCGAAATATTTTATTGTGATATTTCAATATTTTTATATTTACATTATATTTTGTGTATGCTGAAATAAATTTTAATAAGATAATGATGATAATAAAACATGATTATATTATTATTGTCGCTAAATCGAACACACTAACGTTTACATAAAGGAATATATCTATTAAATATAAAATTTCGTTTTATGTTTATTATATTACATATGAATGTATATGTAAAATTAATTATTTATTATTTTTAATGCTGTTTCTTAGGTTCTGTTAGGCCTATTGGAAATGTGTTGCGATGCGGACAAGTTAGTACCGAGTCTGACATACGGCCTTCCTCTCACGCCGCAAGCCGACACTTGCCGCACGGCACGTCATGCTTTAACGCTGATCGCTACCGCTAGGCCAGCTGCTTTTATCACCACAATGGCTCGCGAAGTAGCCAGGTTTAACACTCTCCAACAGAATGCCCAGACCTTAAACGTCAATCTGGGTGCGAGTGTCTTGACCAGGGCAAAGCCAGAGATCCTCAGGATTGTCGAACAATTAATTGACAAGATGCAGAGTGAGATGAGCGATCTTCTCGTGGAGGTATCAATCTAGTTTTGTTTTAAGAACAAAGCTAATTATAAGGGGAAAAAAGAAAATTCAACATTCATATACGCAACACGTTTTGTATATTTACAACAATAATATATCTGTATTTTTTTTATTAATTTTCATGTAATTAATTACGTTTGTAGGTCATGGACATTATTCTACATTGTCTTGATCCAGGTCATCTGAAAATGAAGCCTTTGAACGAAGTATTTCCAGCAGTGTGTAGATTTAATCAAGTAAGCCACACATAACTAGGATTTTTTATGAATGAATTATAACTATTTATTATGATTCAATTTTTCTAATCCAAGTTATAATTTAATGATTAAACTTTTATCATTTATCAAAATTTTGTCGAGTTGTATAAAACATTTTTTCGATATTTTGATGTATATTTTATGTAGTATAGATGTGTTTGCAAGTTATTTTTTTAAATTTTCTTATTTACAGGTCAGTCATTGTCCAGCAACACGCAGGATAGCGGTTGGTGGTCGCGGCGGTCAGCTGGCATTATACGAACTGCGAGGTAACGTCAAGTGTCAAACCGTCTCGGCTCACTCGGCGCCGGTTACCGCGCTGGCGTTTTCACCGGAAGGGAAATTCCTCGTCAGTTATTCTTGTTCCGAGAATAAACTATGTTTCTGGCAGGTAGGCGTGCAAAATCTCACAATGTCTAATTCTTATCAATATTTACGCTAATGTTGTCTTAGCTCCTAGCAATCTATTGTACAATATATAGATATAAAGATTCTAATAACATTTGTTCTTCTGGTTTATCTTGAAAATGATGCGTGACGTTATTTCGCGATTTTCCAGCAAACCAGTAGCGGGATGTTCGGCTTGGGTAACTCGCAGACTCGCTGCGTGAAGTCCTACAGTACCGCGCCCATCAACGACGTGGCCCGATTGAACCCTATGCGCTTAGCACGGCTGATTTGGATCAACAATCGCACAGTCACCTTGATGCTCGCTGACGGATCGGAAACGCGCTTCAATGTTTGAACATCATGCGAGATCGATCTGGAGCTACCAACGGCTTCGTTCGGCAAGCGAAAGCAGCTTGCTCGCCATTTAGCGCCGACTACATCGATTGAGCTTGATTTATACGATGTTCTCTTCGTTAACAAATTTTTTACATGAATGCTAACGATAGTCAATAACAACAACGCTGTTTTCAATGAACAAGCTAATTTAATAGCATTCCAAATTAAAGAATGCTATTTTATTGGCTAATTCTTGTAGAAAAGTGATTAAAGAATAAAAAGTAAGCGATTCCACATATATTGAAAAACATACCAATTTAAAGGGAACACTGCATATAAATCAGGCTTTAGCGCTAACTATTTATTAAGTTCTCTTTCTTTGTTTACAATTACATTGAAAGGTGGAAATATAATTTTTGGAGTTAGCTAATCGAAGCTGTCGGCGCGACTTTAGTCGAAATAATTCGCGTGTAAACCAGGAGCGCCGTCGCCGATTTCGGCGCGCTCATTGGTACTTAATTGATAATGTTAGTACTGAATAATTGGATTTCGCTGTATTTCACTGTGTATATCGTCGATATGTAGTATGGCTGTCCGGATCCAATCTAAGATATTCTCCTCTCTTAAATAAAGTCAAGGTGTCAGACAGCCTTATTTGGCGCTAAATTGGCGCAATGAAAGTACGGATCATCAGCAATAGTTTGTCACATAAATTTTACGAGGTCAGGGAGATCATGCAATGCGAATTTGTTCCTGCCAATCCCCCGGAAGTTGCAGCGTCTGTAAGATACATAGTTTATTGCATAGCTGCGAAGTTTTAGTTTTATTAACGATCGGATATTTTGTCATAATTTAGGTACTCGCACGATAGAGATGAGGATAATTTCCATCTGGCTTTGTTAGGCTGCAGAGCTACGAAAGAGAGCATTCTATTGTATTTTTATCCTGTACATATATTGCTTGAAAGTATATTGTCAACTTCCGGTGGATTAAACTTGCACGTTTCGTCGCTTCTCTTTATTAAGTCCCTGGGATTTTCTCGAGTCGTCAGATTGTCCAAATCCTCGGGTCGCACATCACGTGTTTATGAGTCGGACGTTAAGATTGCATTGGTTTGAGATTGTGCATTTCTTGATTTAAGTAAATAAAATGTGAATAAGAAAAACCGTAGAGCAGTATGTATACACGTAGCTAAGAATAATGACGGACGGCAGTAAGGTTGCTCGGCGGCTCCGTCACATCTAATACCGTCACGTTAAATTGACGAATATTCCACGATTGACTAACCGATATTAGTATTTATTTCATCACGTAGGATAGGGTGAAGTGCATGTCCGCTCTTCGAGATCGGTCAATCTGAAGACGCCCTGCATCGTCGCTCTTCTCTCGTCACCAACGACGGAGCGTTCCCTGTTTGCGAACGACAGAGCGTCGCGTGCGTTAGGATACACACGTAGGATTAATTTATGTCACTTTTATTTTGTGTACGCGGATTCTCGCAGTACACCATGCCGCCACACAAACGCGTATCGGGTGTGCCGTAAGTCGCGTGCAAATCGCTTTCTTTCTTTTCCAATCAGTTGCGGAAGGAAATGGTTTTAGGATGAGCACGTTATTTATTTATAATTCTGTAGTTTAATTTCTTTCGTTTTTTTGTCTTTTGAGATGCGTGACTTGTGGTCACTCCGCATCAGTCTTGCGATTGGTGATGGATGATGGTCCTTTTGCCGAGATTTGAGCCTGGATACCTGATACCATCCTGGAACGATCGATAAATCGATAATGTACGTTCCCGATCAATCGCGCTTTCTCTCGTGAGAAGATTAGTAAGAAAAGTTGAAAGAATATATGGATATACATATGTAGCTTTAAATTGTATGCGTATCATATAGCATGTAAGATTGTGCCAGCAGGGATTATTTGTATTATTTTTGAGAATCAATCAGTTTTAGATTACCAAAGTTACCATAAACACTTTAAAAATATGCTCTTAGGTCGGTATTTATAGTCGGATCTTATATTTAAGTCTTAAGTCTGGTCAAAGGCAGTCTTAAGACTCCATCCAGCCAATGAAATGACTGTATTAGCATCTTAAGACATTACTTAAGATGGTCTTGAAATAAGAATGGACTATGAATACTAGCCTTATTATTATGTATTGAACTGTCGACAAATTGGACCACATGCGTGTGATTCTGAATTTTACTAATTTAATGTACAGCTCACAAAGAATAATTCTTTGGAGTGGATAGTCTAGAAAATTGATGTTTCTCACAATAACGTTTCTTAACGCGTTTCTTATTTTAATTTATTTTTAAATATATTATTAAGTGTCTTTATAATTTTCTTTAAAAAAGGGATGATAGTTGCGCTTTACGAAAAAAATATTTAACGCAAAAAATTTATAATACAATATATAATAAAATATATAACATACACAATTTTATATTAAGAAATTTTAAGCTCTAGTAGCACAATTAAGTTTTTTGCGTTAAAAAAATTTTTTTACACAAAGCATAACTTTGTGATATTATTATTGACTTTTTTAAAGGAAAATTAAAGATACTACCACCTGGGTCGGATATTAAATACCTCGATAAAGTATATTTCAAATCTGTTCAGACATAGTTCGCAAATTTACATGAAATTGATTAAAGTGTTTAATTTTAAGGAGTTTACTGTCTGTTAGCAATTTTCTCAACTTTGTGGAGGTGTCCTTCATCTTCAATTGTTTATAATTCAAATAGTATTAATACTTTGATAGTTCTATTAGAAAAAATTGCATGCACAAAATTATATGTGGAAGGGCACATTCGCTTCTCCCGATGTTTTCATAATTTAAAATCTTTTTTTCATTATAACACAAGATCGTTTACGTGTTGTGCTGATCTGCTAGCGCAATCATACTTTACTTTATGATACATTATATTATAGCGTCGGTCGCATCACGCAGGCGTGTCTGTGATCGGCATTCGCGCATAAAGCACTTCTCTAAATATCTATTCGTAGACTCGGGAGAGAGTGATTTGCTCTCTCTACCAATGTAATTTAAATTTATTCCTGCACCAAACTCATTTTTGAGTTTTCATCCCGCACGAAATGAAAGAAATAAAAATATCTGCAAAATTAACGTTCGCTGCCGTTTTTCGTTTCTTTTTTTTTTCAAATTAATTCCGAATCGAAATTAACGAGGCCAGCTCGTCCTCGTTCTCGCAAAACTCGGCGGGCGACGAGAATTATATAGCGTTAGTTTGAATGGTCGATCGACCATGGGAATGAGTTTATCTAGCGTCTGATTGATCGCGAGTGACGTGTACAAACCAAACTACGCCTAATTGTATCTATGTAATTATCTTGTGCACGTTGTAACCGATTACGCGCGTTATGCACCACCCTACAGGGTGTGTTTAGATCGTATTATACTGGATAACGATTGTCCTACTCGTATCGCTTATAATTGTCGACAAGTATAATAAAGAGAGAAACTCCGAACTTCATCGTTCTTTTTAATGTATTTCTTTTTTGGAGCTCTAGTGTTTTGAGTAGTAGTCGAGAAATGAAATCTGACGAGATGTGCGCCTGGTGAAAAGATTACTCATATTTTCTCTGAAATTTTCTCAGAATTTCTCATTTCTTTTTAGATTTACGTAAAATTCTTAAAAATTATGTAAAAGTTTTCAAATATTTTTAAAAATAATTGGATGAGGATTTTTGGAACATCTTAGTATCTATGAAAATTTTTAATAAATTGAGCGGATTTTCTCATATTCAGATTTCTACAAAGATATGTTGGCAGGAAAAATTTGAAATATTTTATTATTTTTTCTGAGCTTTTCTGAAAAATGTTCCAATTCGTTTAAAAAATTCTAAGAGAGTCTTAAAATTTCCATAAAAATTCTGATTAATAATATAAAAAATTCTGAGACATTTTTTCACCAGGGTTCAAATAAGTTGAAAATGATAGAGGCACAAAAAAAAATGGGACTTGACGTGTTGTGAATCAATATTTATATAATTTTGATCATCTTTTGGTTACGCATATTCGCAATATCACGATATTAATAAAATAAGAGAATAAATATTTATTATAGTTCATCAACTTAAAAAATAGAATTTTATAAAAGTCTTATTATATTAATTGTTAATAAAAAGAAATCATATTCACGAAACTATAATAATGGAAAAAGGAAAATACTATTTGTGCATCGGTATTTATATATATTTATATATTTAATCAGCTTTTTGGAACATGAATATTTGTTATAATTAAATAACTTAAAAAAATTAATAATAATCTATATTAACGAAATAATATTTGATATTATTTGCTAAAATAATAATAATCATTAAAATCAATCAAAGGCTGCAACAATCGCACTATCGATTATGATCAGGAGTAGCTTGGATCGATATGTCGATGGGATGTTTCGATCCATGTCCATAATTTCGTTCTCCGCCGACTCCGCCTCCGCCTCCATCTTGCGGTCTTGTAGTATTCCATTTTCCATTACTGTCTACTCTTCTACGGTGTTCTACGGAGCTTGCACGCTGCGCGCCGCTTAGAACATAACCTTAGAACGGTCCTGTTGGCGATTATTTCACGATTTTCACTGAAAAGCATCTCGAGTCATTCCTCGAAAGGTAAGTTAAACGCGTGAATGTGTTTGCAAATATTTTATAGATGAAACAGACGTATTTTACATAACTTAAATGTGCCGGATGCTTTGGATAATCTCCAACACGTGGCTAAAATATATTTCACGTGGTGAGATTGAAATTTTGCAAACTGCTCTTAATCATGCTTTCAGGATTTGAATACGTATCGTTTCACGTATATCACTTATTTCCATATATTTCTCTCTTTACATTGCAGAATATTCGTTTGATAATGAAGACTAAGGTAGAGGATAAGAAAGCAAAGAAACGATTGCTTAGCGAAACTTCTGTTTCTATAAAATCAAATCAGAAACAAGAAAATATCAATGAATTCAAGAAGGGCTCCAAAAAAGCCAAACTTGCTGGCGTTAAACAAAATGGAAATCCCACATTGGGAGAAAAAGCGCCGATCTTAAAGGTAGTGGATAAGCAAAAAAAGGAGCAGAATAAGGCAATAAAACAGCAAAGTAGCATTGTCAAATCATCAGAAACGAAGAGGGATACAAAAGAAAAGACAGAATTAACTGTCGTTAAATCTATGAAAGAAACTGGCGATAGAATTAACAAACGAAACAAAAGGCGTCCAGCGCGTCCTTATAACCAACGTGATCTTACTGTCGAACAGATAACAAAAAAGATAGCAGAAATCCAGAGCAGAGAAGTATTGTCGAAGAGAGCAAAAAAGTTGTTGGGTGTGCTTAAGCGAAAATTGCGGGAATCTGGAGACAATTCAGAGAAATTAGATGTAGTAGGAAAGAAAAGGAATAAGAAAGCGGAACATCGCGAAAATGTATTGATGCAGAGCAAACAGGAAGCTAATGATGAGGGTAAAACGAAAGCAGAAAAGAAACATATTCAGAGCAAAGGCAAACCACAAGAGGAAGATGACGATGACAGTGACATCGAGGAAGATGATGAAGATAGCGACATTGAGGAAGAAAGTTTGGACGAAGAAGACGAAATCAGGAAAACAAGAGAAATTCAGAAGACAATACTTAAACGTTTAGAAGAATTTAAAAGTGATGAAGATGAAGACGAAGAGTTAGAGAGTGAAGAAAATGAAGAAGAGGTAGAGAACGAAGAAGATGAAGAAGAGGTAGAGGATGAAGAAGATGAAGAGGATGAAGAAGATGAAGAGGATGAAGAAAATGAAGAGGATGTCGAAGATGAGGAAGATGAGGAAGATCAAGAAGATGAAGAAGATCAAGAAGATGAAGAAGATGAAGTTCAAACAGATTTACTTAGAAAAGCATACTTAAAAAAACTTTCAGAAGTAAGAATGAAAGAAGGACAAAATAAAAATAAACAAGAACAAAATAAGAATAAACAAGAGCAAAACAAGAATAAACAAGTTCCGCAATCTTTGGATAACCAGCAAAAAGGAGAGAAGACGAAGCGATATGTCCTGTTTGTGGGCAATTTACCACTGAAGTAAGTAAATTTTTATAGTTTTTAATATTTTTGTTAGTTTTTTAGGTAGATTGTAATCTGAATATCTAATTTACAGTATAACTGAAGATGAGATCAAACGGCATTTCTTGACCAAGATTGATTCAATAACCAGCATCAGAATTCCGACTAAGCCAGATAAAACACCACGTGGCTTTGCATATGTGGAGGTGACAAATAATATAGATTTTGAGGTAAGAGCATCTTATACTATCTTCGCTATGATATCTTTATTAATCGTTTTTATTGCAACACAATTTTTGTATTTTTACAGAAAGGACTCTCGTTAAATCATACATTCTTAAACAAAAGGAGGATAAATGTTCAATATTCGCTACCTGCGGGCGGTAAAAAGGCAAATGACGCTACGAAAAAGTTCATGGTTGCCAAAAATATGAAGCTGCAAGCGCTTCAGAAGGCTGGAAAATTAGCTGGCGGCAATCAGAAGAAGAAGCCATTTAAGAAGGAAAAGTAAGACGTCGCAGAACCGATAACAAAATTGAAATAAAAAGGATTAAGTAACAAAAGAATTAATAACAAAATTATTTGTTTTAAACGTTTAGTATTATGAATGAAAGAGTGACTTCTCAAGAAGAAAGCATTTTTTATGTCAAATGATGGAAGATTCTTTTAAATATGTTTTATTTTGTACGATTACTTTTATGTTATTTTAGGCCGGTTCTACATTGGTCGTATCGTAGCGTCGTAAGTCGTAAGAAATTGACCAATTACAGTCGAATTTGAGGAGAATAATCGACTGTGGTTGGTCAATTTCTTATGACTCTTACGAGTCACGATTTACGACGCTACGATACGACCAATGTAGAACCGGCCTAAGGCTGGTTAAATGTAATCTTAGGTAAATATATCAACTTATATTGGCTCCCAATTTTCATGCGATAATCTCCTTCTTTATTGGTTAGTTCAATTAATTACATGTAAAACATATCTGTAATTCCGTTTAAATATACTTCGTTTAAATATACTAATTGTAAAAAAAAAGAGAACTTATCGAAGCATTAAATGTAATCCAAATGCCACATCTTCCATATGTCATGTAATTGTATTTGTAAAACAAAGAACGAGCGCATATTCGCATTATCATTTAGCGTGGACATATTTGATATTAGCAAAAAAATAATACGTTCATGAATGGAACGGAATCGTCACTTCTGGATTCGTACTATTCCGCAGTCTTGCAATAATTGTCAATAATTCGTAATTCTGCATAAGAGAGGAGGAAACGTTGGCACAATTTCACTCAAATCATTCGGCGGATAACGTACAAACAGGAATGCAATGCATATGACGATTTATTCGAAAGTACTGTCATCTTACAAGATTAAACTGAATTGTTGTTTATTAAGTGCTTAATGTGAGAATGGCAGATTGCAAGCTGGAGGCAAACGATTCTCTTGATAATGAAAATATGTCGTCAACTAAACTTATAGAGGTATTGTCTTTAAACGTATTCTTAGTGTCGGCAGTAAATGTGGGTCGCAAATGATGTGTAATAGTTTCTGAACGTATATGTATGTACGCATCATCAATATTTTATTACATCTCTTTCATTGTGCTCGTATTGTACATTTTGTTTACTTGTGAATGTTCACATATGCAACTTTTGCGTAGAAAGAACTCTCCGAACGTATCATATTTCCAGAGGAGTTAAATAACTTTTTGCAGAATCGAATTCGTGTAAGTATAATAGAATTATATTCAATTTTCTATTCCTTATTAAGCCCCTTGCACAATGCCAGGCAACAGGCAATAGGAACAGGAAATAACCAAAAAATCGTTAATTACAACCTAAAAAATTCGAATGCTATGATTGGTTGGCAACAGGCAATAGGCACAGAATTTCCAACGTGACGGAAACTCTGTGCCTATTGCCTGTGTCACTGTTTATTCTGCATTTATACATGATTTCTGATTTCTATTCCCTGTTCCTATTGCCTGTTGCCTGGCATTGTGCAAGGGGCTTTATAATCCCCAATTATATAATGTATTACAAAGTTACATCAATATAAAAAATAAAGAAAGCTATAATTCGTACACAATAATTAATTACACAATAATTCTTACAGGATAATAATTAATTTATTTATATCATTTTTTAATTGTTTATTAGACCTAGCTCACCCCCCTTAAAAAACTTTACGCTATTATACGAAAATAGTCTTTGTTCTTATGCATGGATTTATATTTTATTTATCAATGTATTATACGTATATATTTTTATTATTTATATATTTCTTTTGAATACACCATGCAATTATTTATTAATTAATAATTAATTCACTATCGTGTAGATATTAATTTTTTTTTTGTTTACGCGGAAGAGGGGAAATGCCTCGCGCATTCCTGGTCCCGGCTACCAGGATATGTGGGGCTTGCACCCACTAAAAACCCCTCTCCCTGACATACAGCACACCGGACTATAGTCACGCTGCACGGGAGACCAGAGGTATTACTTCATGCAGTGTAGATATTAATTGTATAACAGGACTTAACGGCGGAGAATGAATGTTTGCGACGAGCATTTGAGCAAACGGAAGAGAAGTTGCGGAAACTGTCGCGAGAAAAACAGAATTCGCAAAATGCAACGACGGCCGAGTCAGCCACGGCGAAGTTAATCGAACTCAGCAAGAAATGTAGGGACCGAACTGCCGAAGTAGAAGCGCTGAAAACAAAATGCAAGAATTTAGAGGCCACTCTGGTCATCAAAGACGACGAGTTAGGGCGCCAAAGAACGGAATTGCAACAGATTCTCAAATCCGAAGTGCGCAAGGATTCCGGTGACAGTTAGTTCACATTTCCTCTCTATTTTGCCAACAATATATATACGGATTCGCATATTTATCTCGTTAGCTTTGTTTAGAAATTAAAATAGCCTTGAAGAAGAGTTATTATCGATTGAAGTTTTTGAGAAAATGAAGGTTAATTGTTAGGTTTCTTTCTTTCTCACTGTCAATAACTCAATTTTCTACTCGTTAATGATTCTGTACTAATTTAAAAATTCATAATTTGCTGTAATTACTCGATCATTTTAATATATCATATTTTTCGTGTACTTGTAATGCCGAAGATAACTGAAATCAAGATACAATATAGGTGAGAAAGATTTAAAAAAAAAATTTATTAGGCAAAGGTGACGAGGAACGATTTAGATGTTTGAAGAACAAATTGCAACGGGTCCAAGCGAAGCTTTGTGAATCCAGAAACACGTGTGCCTCTCTTAGGCAAGAGATTAATAAAGCACAGAAGGTATTCTTCGTATTCTTGTTGCTCTGCAAATTTAATTAATGTCGAAAAGATGACTGGTTTTTATAGAAGAAACCAAGCATCTGTTTTAATTACTTTTGAAAAGTAAAAAAAGTTAAAGAGATCAGAATAAAGAGATAGAGAGATATGAGAAAAGCAAATCTGTATAATTGGGAAATAATTGTGTAAAAAGGCGAGTCGTGCTGTCTCGTCTTTTGTTACTTGATTTTTTTTTAAATTTCTCTACGTAATTATCACTAAGGATACAAGTATCAGTTATTGTGCAGCGAGGTGGGTGAAAACGTCAGCATCAGAGCGCTTTCGAGTGCACCGGGCGGTTGGCGTGGACGAGCCGAGCAAATCCGAAATCTGCAGCAGAAATTGGCGGAGCTGCAGACAAGATTGTCCGAAAACGAAAGATCTCAGAAAGAATCTTGCGGTAGAAGAAAAAATTTATATATTCCTATTTCTATATACCAAATCGATTCTCCGCGATCAGAATTATTTTTATTAACAAAGATTTACTTAATATTTTATTCAATGTATTTGTGTTTATTTATTCAGATTTATTGTTAATTAACGTTGCCGTACAATATATAATGGAGACTTGTAATACGATTGTGGCCATTTATTTGTTTGCTGACAATTAAGTTGTTTATTCAGCTTTTCAAGATCGACAAAATTTGGCATATCTCCGGAATGTTGAGAAGGAAAGACGGCAACAGATAGAAAATACAGCGAAAGAGCTGAGACAAGCGGAAGTAGCGTTGGAGGCTTTGAAGAGGAAACTCGATGCTTCCAAGGCGAGAATAAAAATATTGGAGCAAGAACTGAGTATCGCGAAAGGAAACATTGCGATGTTGAATGAGAAAAGGTCTCACGACGATCGTCTAATTGACGCGCTTAACGTTAGTGGCAATAAAAAATATTTAGTAAAGAATTTAATAAAAAATTAATTACAAATGCGTGTTTATATAGCATTACGAAAAGATAACTTTTCTCTAGCATATAATATATATTATGAATCCTTTGGTTTTAATGTGTCAAAGTGTAATATATCTGGCATTATCAGGAACGATTGAAGATTTCCGAAGCAAGGTATCAAGATCACGAGATGGAAGTACAAAATAGAGAACACAAGATCGAACGTGAGAACGCGAATATCAAGAACGAGCTGCGAGCAACGCAGTTGCACGTCGATCGATTACGCAGGAGATTGGAGGAACGCGAGATCGAGATTGACAAATTGAGGTCTGTATGAGCAAATCACTCATATCAAATAATAAATACGAGTTATGCCGTTCCAATAAAAAGAAATACGTTTGTTTTTCAATTTTAGAAATGGCATTCTGTCGGATGAATCTTTGAAGTGCCGAATCTCGCTTTATCCAGATTTCCGGTTAACCGAAGAGCGGCAAATCAGTCCAGCTGTTAGTCCTCGAAGCTTAGGCGAACCAAATGAATATGTGACCTTGGCTCTAGCTGCTGAAGCCGAACGCGTGAGACTGTTAGAATTGGTAACACTACTTAATCAACGACTGGACAAGGAAAGGAACGAAGCTGACGCACTTGCAGTAAGCTATAATTTTTTTTATATTTGTTAAAGAATTTTGTTGATAATTAATTCGATAAAGGGACGTTTCAATTTTGTGGCACAATTATAGATGTAATAAAATTTAACAATTAATCAACGAGAATTAACTTACTGATTTCGGAATTAAATAACAATTGTTATTTGATGATAATATAATGTTAAACTGGTACAAAGAATGATTTGAAATTGGATAAGAAAATTTTGTAAATTATGAAATTTATAGCTACAGTTAATAATTAAATATTTAATTTAATTTAAAAGGAATTGTTGCGCAAGGAAAAGAGTAAATGTGCGAAATTAGAATTGAAATTGCGAGATTCGGAAAAAGAGAGAGTGGGACTTGCTAAAGTAGATACGAGATATAGAGCGAGATCTTGCGCGAAATCGATGTCGAGTCTACGAACGGAGGAGGAAACTACTAACCCCGATGAAGTTCGTTATAAGTAAGTTATATCACAAGTAAAATCTGTTTCTTTTTCAGTAAGCAAACTGTCTGCAGTATGACAACAGATTGACAGCAGATTTGCTCAGATATTACGACAGATTTGGTATCATCTGCCCGCATTAAACTCGTATTTTGCTAGCAAAGCCTGTCGATATAATCTGACAGCGGTTTGTCGCACTGAGAGGAAAGTGTTTGGTATTTCCGACTGTAATTGCATAGTAAAATAATTATATGGTTGGGGTTCTTATTTTATAGTAATTATTATAATTGCTGTAATATTCGTAAAATAATCTTATATACATAGATCTTTCAATTATGGTCACTTTCATGATATTTATAAGATTTTACTATATTTACTATACATAAATCACAAAAGTTATAGTGTATAAAACCATGTATATGCATGTTAAAAGCTATGACAATAATAATGTATTGAGTCAGCTATAATTCGCATTGTTAAAATAACTATAAAGATGTAGTTGGAAAATAATTAAAAATTATAGTGAAATTGTGGTAACTGTAACTATTTTTTCTCTCGGTAAAAACAAAATCTGTCATTTCATAAACATTTAAATGGAATATATCATTAAATGTTTACAAAACGGCAGATTTTGCTCAGTTTCTTCAGTCAATGCCATTATATTCTAGCAGATTCTGTTATATTTCTCTCTCTGTCTCTCTCTGCTGGCATTTTATCGACAAAATTTATAACAGACGCTTTCAAAATCTCGACAGATTTGGCTACCCAGATTCCTCTTTTAACACGTATTAGAGTCTACATTTCCTGTCACTATCGATATTTTTACATTTGACGTAGAATCGAATTACTAGAAGAGGAGTGTCTCGCACTGAAGGCCAGATTAGATACCGTGCAGCAGGATAAAGCATCGGACCTCGCCATGTACAAGCGAATGCTCGATCAAGCTAGAAAGACTTTTAAAGACGCGTGCAGGTGAGAATCTGGACCGTGTCCAAACTTATATACTCTACGTATATGCATAAGCGAAATCTAAATTCCGTTTGGTGACGATGCATGTGCGTAAATATGCATGTGTACTTTTACAAAGGACAATTGGCTAATCTTACTGCTACTTTCCAATACGGCCTTCTAGGAATTCTCTCTCGTGTAAGAAGTGCAGACGACCGAGCGTTTATTTTTAGATTTTTCAGTGCCTCTGCTGCTTCTTTAGTGCCATTGCTTTTGGTATACTTACAAACCGTGAAAAAGATATAGATATATTTACCGTGATTATTTACTGTGCTTCTCGTTAATCACTAACAGTTGCCGTTCTTTTTCAAAGTAATGCTTTTGTCTTAAATGTATTTATAAGATCGATTGTGTGATTATTTCTTAGTAATTTATAAGATATCAATGTATATTCCTTATTTTAAGTAATATCTATGTTATCATTCTTCAACATCTATACTCGGTTAATTATATTTTCTATATTATTAGTTCAAATAATGCAAAATATGTAATTTTTAACTTTAGGCTAATAAATTGTTTTCTGTTATCCTTCCATATCAAATATTTCTTTCCAGAAACAAACTAGCTACCGGTGGAAGTCGCTCCACAATAACTATTTAATGAAAACGAAAAGAAACCGCATGAAGAAACTAAGGAGTGTTCAATTCAATCTGAGGCAAACTGGTCCGAGGAATCTGAAAATTTGTAAAAGAAATGGTTGTACGTTTTTGATAAAATAGAACATTCTTATACGTGGCAGACGAAACAGTCGCTCGTGATCGGAATAGATGTAGCAGCAACAAAGCCGCGGCGGCGTGGTGATATAACTGGGACACGAGATAAGGTGCAACGCCTCCACGTAAACCCGCGTGACACCGTCGGAGTAAAACTCACAGTTTCGTCTCCACCTCGTTCCTCCACCGTTCCCTTAACGTTCGCTCCGGTGTTTGCCTCGGCCGACTCGTTTGCTTCTGCCATTGATATCGCACGCGGCGCGGCACCGCGGCCGTAAATTCATCCCGTTTCTCGTTACCCAAGAGCAGAGCGAGACGACTCTCAACCTCGTGTTCTCGAGTCTAGTCTCGGAAATTTGAAAGATTGCATCCGGAGGAATGCAATGCTTAATTATAGGATCTATACGTCGCGATAGCATATAAATGGCAGAAAAGGAAAATATAAAAATTCAACATTAGTAGCTTTTTATTGTAAAACATACTTTTATAAAATTATGTAGCTAGAGGATAAATAAATAAATAAAATTTTACGTCAAAATGATTGTTTATAACCGAACAGGAATGATCTAATTGCATGCGAATGTATATCAATTTTATATTTCAGTTTTTATGAGTCTCCAAATTTTTCAAACATGCAATTAATGTTTGAAAAATTAATTGCTGGAAAAATTAATTCATTAACTTGTACTGAAAACTTTCGTACGTACCATTAAAAGCATTGTTTAGTTAGCTTAACAACATTTTCTCCATACCAGGAAGTTCATTTTACATAACGTCTCATCAATGACAATGCGAAGTTCTACTGCTTTGACCATCAGTGACAAACGCCAAGTTTTATCTCGTTTCTTATTCTCCGTTTCTAATTCTTGTTTTTCGAGCAAGATAATCAATGGTCAAGAGTGCAGGGACTTAATTTTCTCTAAGAAATAAAAAGATGAAACATGGTTGTTTTCACAGAAAATAATTACATAACTTGTCTGCTAAATAAATAGGATCTATTAATTAAATGGGACCCCAATCCAAATCGCTGAAAAAATAACAAGAATTTTCTAACATTTATTAAGATTATTAAGATTAAGTTTCGATGCAACGCATTTAAATTTTCATAAAAATATCTCCCGATAAAAAATTAACGTGATCTATATTTTTTCATATATTTTGAATAATCGGAAGCTGTAAAACTAACTTATCGCAAGAGTTATTAAGTGAATGGCTAGCTATAAAGTAACTAAATTGCAATTTTTATTATCTAATTGGCCCAAGGGCTGACGTCTTATACTTCTCTTGTTCAATTAAAATAAAAAAAAAGGAATTTAAAATATTAGAGGATTACTATTATTAAAATGTTAGAAAACTAGACAATTATGCACCCAAAATAAGGGGGACCTAATGTTACTAACGCGGTATCGAGCACCGGATGCACTTGTGGGCGATCTGCGGGTAGCGCTCCACGAAAACTTCCGTCATCATCATCATCATCATCATCGTCGTCGTCATCGTCGTCGTCGTCGTCGTCGTCGTCGTCGTCGCCAGACGAGTTGGGCGTGTTTCCGACGGCGCTTAAGCTCACCGCCGACAGGTGTGGGCTTTACAGGTGTTGGGCCTCCTCTAGCTGATAAGAAACGCGCCCGTGACGTCAGATTGGCGCGGGTAGAGTATATGAGTCGACGCCGTGGGACGTCCACGTCACTCGTTCTTGAACCTCCTTCGTCCGTTCATTCCGTCAAGTCCGTTTGCCGCGAATTTTTCGCCGTATCGCCGGTCGCGATCGGCGCTCTGGTATATCGGCGCCGATCATCTCGTCGTCGGGTCATCCGGAGGATTCGCCGGAAACTGGGGGGATCAGCCGCAGCGCGGGGATCGATTCCGCGGCTCGATCGGATTTCCACAGGTAAGCCAGATGGATCGCCCTCGACGACGATCCGTCGTCGAGATCGATTTGGGAATCGGGTGTCGAAGCGAATAACATCAGACGACGACCTGGGAATCAGTTACCGAAGCGAAATGATAAACAACCATAAATATCGAGACATTTTAATTTTTCAGACATATCCGACATTTTTGTACGCATTTTTTTTTAGATTTTCGTGTTGCTCGGAAAACGTGACAATTGATTGTGGAATCAGGATAGATTTATCGATCGGTATTTTATGATAAGATCGATCGCACCTTCGGTTTTTCCATGAAATATCTCGAGTTCACGACCGGCGCTCGTCTTTCCTGAAAATACATTTTCTCGCTCAGTCGTTCGTGTCTTTTCATGTGCAAATTTGAAGGAACAATCGCGCGCTCGCGGGGCAATACGAAACGTACGCTCCACTTTCGTTACGTAACGCACAGTCGCGAGGCCGTCGCTACTCATCAGCCTATGGAAATGATAATTCGGGATGTACGTGCCAACCCTAACGTTAGTGAGGTATTTTGTCGCCGAGACCGCAACTGGTTAATTACGACCGGTTTAATATTCGACGGCGATAAAGTGAAGAGAAAATTATCACATTTATTGTCACAATTAGATTGTGATCCTGATTATCACACGTGGGATTGGAAAATCGTGAGGATTAAAATTAACAGATATTGATGATGAATACGTTAATTTTTTCTTTCGTGAGTTAACAACGGACAGAATTTTTAAGCCCGTTGAAGTAGAACTTTATGTAACAAAACATCGAACAAGGATAATTATTCAATTTTTTCATAATGTCTTTACAATTTCTTTTTTCTAGATGTGATATATAAAGTAAGTGCCTTTCCCTTTCTGTCATTGCTATATACGATTGATGACGGTACAGCAATAGCGTTAATAGCGAATAATTAAATCGATTCTCATCGACAATGATTAGCTTGATTATCAGTGCAAAATCGAGAGCCAAACTTTGATTTGCTAGCGCGTATTTAACACCGCATTTGCCCTTATCTCGAGCTTGACTAAATATAAATGACTATTCAAATAAAGTTGGATATTATTTACACCGGACACAAAAATGATATAAAAATTACACGCAGTATGCATACAAGAAACACTTGCAACAACAACACTTAGCGTTAAATGTGCGGCATAAAATAAAACGGTAATATTTAAATGTCCTAATATACATGTGTTATACATATATTTTCCATACAGCTTATAACATAGGAAATAATTTTTCAATATGAGAACTTTGTTCGTTTATATTCATTAAAAGAAAAAGACTATCTAAGTAGATACTAAGCTGTGTCCTTCGTCGTTTTTAACTTTTATGCGGTTGTAATGTACATATGTCGATTATGTGAAAATTAACTAATACTAGTAAAATAGAGCAGTAGCTTATTTGTTTTAAAGCTAAAATTGATTTAAAGAAGAAAATATATACCTCGTTATTGCTTTGCAGTCTGCAACGAAGCATTACAGCTTAACGATTAATTAATATTCGATGAAGGTGATATCAAAGCGATTGATAATGAATCTAGAAAATTAACGAATAAATAAATAACTGCTATTAAGATATCAATGCTATTGGATTGATCGATTAAGGAATAATTTAAATGGTTTTTTCGAAATCTGGATTTAATGCAATCGGCTTTGCTACAATCGCAATAGTCACATTTTACGTGGAAAGCTTATTGTACCCCATAAATCCGCTACACGATACATGGAAAAGGAATTAAAATTATCTCTTCTGACTTTTCAAATATAAGATAAGGAAATAATACCTTTATTATTTGACTGAAACATACTTTTAATACGCTCATTACGTATAATATACTCATATAGACACGTACGTAATATAACTCATTCGGTTCAATTTTTTATATTTATATAAGTAGTTGGAATCTGTTACGATAATTTATTAAATAAATTGAAACATTTTGGAATAAAGAAACTGGAATCACGGATATAATTAAATCTTTAAGATTTATTTCTGTCCATGTTTATAACTTTCATACTTATGTTTTGCAATCATAAATTCTGATAAAAATGAAAAATGCATTTTAAAAATTATATTAATAATTTCTTATTATTATTTTAGAGTGTAAATTGCTGCTTTTTTATATAATGCTGCATTTAGGAATGACAGGAATGTTGTTTTTTATTAAATATGTAACATATAAATATATATTTATATTAAATATATTAAATATAAATTACATACGACACAATAAAAATGGGGCATGAAATATTTAACATAAAGTATACAAGTATGTATATGTTATATACACATTTATTTATATACTTTAAATTTAACTTCCTATATTAAAAAAAATAATAGATATCGCAAAGACGTGATAACGAAGTTAATTTTCAATGCTATAGTGTCCTTTCGATGCAGTGCAGTAGCTCTGCATGATAAGAAAATAATAAAAAATGAAAGCGCAACGATACTAATTACGTAATTGTAAATAACAGAAATGGATTTTTATTGAGATAAAGAATTAATAGAAAATATACAACAGATTTGTATTATTTTTTTAAAGAAAAATATTATGCTTTAAAATAAAGCAATAAGATTAAAGATGCCGTTCTTTGAACAAGCCTTAAGAATTATTTGAATAATTTTAAACAAATTTGGATAATTTGGATGATTTTAAACGAATAATTTATTTTTAGTATTATTCATATAGTATTTTTATAATTTTATAAAATTACTTTGTGGTATATTTTATTGATATCATGATAACACGAAGTATGAAATGTGACAAATATTATCAAACTATCAGGAATAAATATTTTTTCAATGATTAAAATTTACTTAAATATATAATTCATAATTTTTAATATACAATACACAATGTTTTACATATTATGTCTTTAACATGAGTTGAAGCTATTATAGCAATTCTACTACATATATATTGAAGTTTATATATTACAATACCTTAATTAATGGATTAATTGTTTATCATGTTTTGATACTTTTTCTAAAAATTAAAATGCAAATGTCTTCAAGTAAAACAAACGCGACATAATTCGCTTTATCGAGTTGTTTTGCTCCGTTTCGCTTTATTTCTTTTATCTTATAGTCGGACGATTTTACGGCAGTCTTTGCGAGTCTCCTCAAAAATAATTTGTCAGTGAAGATAAGATTTCGTCGTGAACGTTCGCATAAACTCGATTAGTTGCATAGAGTTATTACATCACCGATCGAAAATTTCAGCGATGATCGTATCGTAGTACAGAATATCGTATTTCGATAATATATCGCAGAGATAGTAATACGTAGATCGCTAATTTTTTTTAAATTTAACTGCGCTTGTTTGTTAAATTAACGTTCAGCGATCGCGTATCATGCGACTTTGTTATTTTCCCCAGAGAGAGAAAGGAAACGTTTTCGTGCTCCGCAACGGGAGGACGTTGTCTGTCACAGCCAACCCAGAAGAAAAGAATATACCGATTGCGAATGGACTAAAATCGATTACGTAATGCAAGCGTGTAAACTATCGGGAGAGTACGTGCAACCACTTGTAAATTAACGTGGTTGTAATTAATGCAGGCTGCTGGCAACTCTCCGGCCGCCGCCGGGGTATGCGTACCCCCCGATGAACGTTTGTGCGCGCAATTTATTAAAATTTACTACTCGAGGAATTATTGCCGAGGTTGCCGAGGATTTTTGGTAATACCAGAGTGAGTCGCCTCGTTATCACCTTATCGCCGTATCGCCCGCTGATAAGGTGCAATCGCGGCTCTCAAAGACGATACCTCGTACGTGTTTCATCAAGCGATATCAAGTGATAGAAAACGCGGGCTGACTTTTCTATTTATGAACACGTTATGGTTTATTAACAGGTCTCTCGATAGTCCAAATGTGAAGTTCTTGCGTGGAACGCAATGCTAAACCTGAAAGAATCATACTTTTCTACTTAATACCAGCTTATAAAATAAAGAAATTTTATTTTTTATATATAAAAATAGTACTAAAGTTTAAAGCTAGTAATATTTAAATTGCCTTTTTTATTTGCGATAAAGTTAGTCACACACATTTTAGAATATCTTTTCTAAAATATTAGAATGAAGGTCCACACAATTTACAGAATTATTCTATTTTGTTATCAAATAATATTTCATTATCAACTATGAATAATTATCTTTCAAGTATGAATAATTTTATTTTAATTACAAAAATTATATTATTTATTAAATTTATTAAAAATATAATTGTCTTTTATGCGTCTGTTCAGACTAGTCTGAAGACCCGTTAAAAATGCGAGGAGCAATTTCTAAAGTTCCAACTAAAATTCCAACACCTTTCGGCGCCGCAATCACCGAATCAACGTACTGTTTAAGCAGTTGCTTGTAACCGCGGTGAAAATGTCATCTGAGTAAATAGAACGCAGAACGATCTCGCTCCATCGGGAATGTCATGTCGTCGCGACGTGCGTTTATATCATACAGGTTTGTACATGGATTAGTTGAAGCACGTTAATTACGCGGGTGACGCGAAGTTGGCACGACTCTGGAATCTTACGAGCGTCGAATATCTGCGACCAACCGCATTGCGATTTCAGAAAGAATTACAGGTGGAAGCACAATATATCGATCTTTTATAGGGAAACGGAGAACGAGAAATATGTATCGTCCGTCGCATTATTATAATTATTATATCTAATTTGTTAACATTGAATATTTATAAGTGTACGAGTTATCGAGTTGTCGCGATGAAAAACCGAGATGTCAAAAGAGATAGAGACTACTACAAATTATTACAAATTCTCTGACGTTTCTTACGTTAAACTTTTCCCGCCTTGATGGAGTGAAAAGCAATATAAAAGAAGCTGTATCTAATTTGACGATTAATTTTAGGGGGCACCGAACTGCCTGCAATTTTTCGTGCTTCGCGCGGTATCGTTGAGCGGCCAAAAGAATGTGTTAATGAGTCGTGGCACGAGCTGGTAGCGGAGCAGTTATGTTTGCGGTGCAATCAGATGGCGGTGCGCTAAAGAGGAAGAGGCTCCTCGCACCTTCCCGATAACGAGCCGTGCCGCTAAGTCGAAGCCAGCCCACACTTTAGCGTCAGGGGCTGCCTCCTTCCTTGAGCTGCGATCGCGGACCAGTTATTGCTAGCAGAACGCTAATATTGGCCGGCGTATTACAAATGAAGCTGAAATAATGAGTTTCGCGAATGAACAGAGAAGCTAGTTGCGTGACGAATACATTTCAGCGCAACACATATATTGTACGTACATTAAATATTAATAAAATTAGGCTAAGAAGGTTGAATCAAATGCGCGAAGATAATAAAATAATTATCAAGTACTTGATTTGTGTGAGAATTTACAATTACAGTATCGACTTTCATCAAACAATAACTAAAATATGTAAGATGGGGGTTAACTGAGGTGAGGCTAAAAAATTGAAAGCTGTGGACTGAGAATTAAGAGTTGATATTGGAGACTGCAGAAAGCTGGAAGTTAGTTTTTCTAAAAAAATCTCGAAGGGATCTTTTACTTTTTATAAGAGCAACTGTCGAGAATTTTTGTTTCTGAAAAATTATCGAATGTGTACATTAAATTTATAATTTAAATTTATATTATCTTTATTTATACTATTAGATAAAACATGTGCTGATCACTTTGCAAATGGCGACTCAGTGTTACTCTTAAATCTCTTCCTCTTCATTTCTATTCAGAATTGTTAACATCATAGAGCAAATAGAACGAATAAATATTTATGGGCAAATTCATCCATCTTTCGGTATGCTAGCAGGTTAAAATCTTACTGATGAGTTTACCCGGGGTTCTCGTGTTACGACGCCATCGCTGTATTGCGTATAATGACTCTCACGCGATAACGATTATCGCGCAAAATTTATTACGGCTAGTAAACTTCTTTCTTCGAGAAAGTTTCTCTTAGCATACGATGTTATATAAAAACATTTTATAAAAAAAATTAAATAACTGTATTGTACACATTAAGTAGACTTTATTATAAATTATTGGCGATGATGTTTCTCGCGAAAAACATTCTTTCGGGCAGGCGTGATAAATATATGCACGATGATACGTGTTCCACTTACAGATACCAGAAGCGAAGTAAATGACGCTTATCTTAATATTAAGACGTTAGATAGCTTCTTATTTATAAGTAGACAAAGATTTTAGTAAAGCCTCAAATAAGCTGCGAGGAGATAACGAGTCATTGTTAATTCCAGATAGATTTCATGTAAATAAATTTTTGATCTCTGAACAAGTTATTGGCATAGAAATACCGACTTTACATCATTGAAAATAGTCGTTAAAATATTTACTGATAGTTTTGGAATACCTGTTTTCGATATTTGCGAACGAGATTTCTGAACACTAAGGAGTACGGTGTACCGATGTGAGTAACTAAGATATTGATATTTGTTATGTGTGTCAGTGTAGCATATAATTATCTTTTATATATGTCGCTTGAAAAATATGTTCTTCCTATTATTAACCGGTTATTACGATAAATATCACCACGTGTTTCGGTGATTAAATTGGTAAAGACGTCCGTCACGGAATGTAAAGAGGTCCAGGCTGGAACTCTGGCTAGGGTAATATTTTTCGCAATAAATTCTTTACAGTAATTTAATAAGGATGCTTATTAGCACCAAAATTTAAATCAATTATCGATTTAAGTTTAGTGGATTTACTGTTGCAACAAAGAGCTGTATTTTAAAGACCGACAAAAAATCGGTACATAGTTTACTAAGTTTGGAAAGAGTGTACAAAATTCACACAATGTTATTATTAGACTATCAAGATTCAGTCCGGGCTGTAAATGGCGTTTTTCTCTCTAATTAATAACTATCTTTTTTATTTTGTCAAGGAAGTGTCAAACGTGGCGGTGGAAGAGAATTCAAAATTTAAGGGTAAAGCGCTCGCTATGAAGAGAGCTATCCATCGACAGTATGGTAATAATAGACACTGTCATGGAGTTGCTCTCTTTGTGGACGTCGCTTGAGTCAACGATGAAATTGATCCTTTGCATCCTTGTGAACGTGATCTGCAAAGAAGAAATAAGAGAGTTCCAGCATATTTATACATTTCATTTGTCTTAATTTTAATAACTTCTGTGGATATCTACGAATTTATAGACAATAACTGTTCTTTACATATTTTATAGATTATTATAGATTAATATAAAAACTTTTTATTGTACGCGTAATATATTATATCTGATAAATAGTTTTACATTTCATTTATCTAGTATTTGATCTGTATGTTAAATTGCGAAGGTCTATTTTCTCCACGTATGTGTTTTAGTTTCACAATTTAATATTATGCAATAATAATTATACAATAACGTCAGTCAATAAAATTTTCCAAAATTGGCATGAAAGATATTTTACGATACTGTCTACAATTTTTCAAGCTTTTGAATTTGTGGATAATTTGGTGTATAATAAAAGTAGATCTACAAATACAGTGGCGAGTAAAATCAAATGTATTTATAAATTAAACAAGACTGCTCGAACAGTTTTGCGAGACGCTGTGTTTTTCTTTAATTATAGCTTTAATTATAGCTGCTATCCTTGACGGTTATAGATCTGCGGTGGTTGATACGCTGCTTCACGGTTATGCAGCAAAAATTGCGTGGTCTATGAGTCTATTAAAGCCGATCCCTATAGTCACTTCACGGTCATGCAGCGAAAATTGCGTGACACTCCACAAAGGGTTTAATGCTTACGCACCTTATTGCTTCGCTGTGATTCAATAGCCCCCGTGCTAGAGCTTGGCCGTTATTAGTTGTACGAATAGTGTATCGAAGTGTGCTGCGCTCGATCGATAGCCATAACACTTTCTGCAGGTACAATCACGACCGGTGAACTCCGAGGGACAATGACCTTATCGCTGATAAGAGCAGCGCGAGCATTGGCGATAGAATCGTAAGACGATTCGTGGTCTCATTCGTGTTTCGCGAATTTATAAAAATAGAATTCTCAGCGCGATTATTCCGATTTTACTGTTCAATGAATTTTGGAAGTTCGATGGTTAAGAACTATATATCAATTATATAAAGAAATTAATTCAGCGATTTTTCTTTTTTTTTAATTTTAATCTAGATCTAGTCCAATATAACTGAAATAAAATTTATATTATTGTAATATTGTATATATAGAGGAAAGTCCCCTATTATGAGATAAGCTCCTAGCGATAGCGGGGTTTCTGCTAAACTAATAGGTTCTATTTGTTGGTTCCACCATGAACTTATTGCCCTTGGTGTAAAACCTATTTAATAGAAAATTCATTGTTCGATCCTGCATGCACTCGTTATGAATATCGAAATTGTGAATTTGGATGTTGTCAAGTTCCATGAAGGTGAGACTTTAAACCTTGTTTATTATATAATAAATAAACATTTGACAATGAGTTCTGTATGCAGCGATAGAGTAAGGTCGTATTAATAGGAAAATACAGGATATGTTGAGTTGCTTAATTGTAGAGGATAGATTTGGTGATCGCGATATATCGTAGATTATAAAAACGTGGTCGGGGCTATCTGTCCTATTTTTGATGGGACAATGTGTCCATACTTCAATGACGAATTGTTCTTTTATAAATAGATAATGGTGCGTAACTACAAAAGAAAGACTTTCCTTAAGACGGATAAGGTAGACATATCCAATAAAATTATATTTAGAGTGATTAAAAGAATAAAAATTGAGCGAGAATCTTTTCGTAAAAACAGCGTTAGACTTTGGAATAAATGTTCGGGCTCTCACTCGCTACTGTAAAAAAGTGATCTACGAGCAACTACTTGATCCTGCGATTCAAGAATCGTCACCAAATTTTTATTTTAAAAATACACGTCAAATTAAATATATGAGTTTGTCTTAAATTATTGAGTATTTTCTATTTCAAACGCTGCCGAGGATAAAATAAAGGCCCTAAATAAAAAAAAAGATTAAAGAATTGAGGGGACAAAAGAAACTCATCACATTGATTTTGCAACGGACTCAAAATCAGTTTGATGCCACCGTATATAAAGAAAAGTCAGCTCTACGCCAGGAAACTTGTCAAAAAATCTACACAAAGTGCCTACTACTTCTCTGACTCCAACAACTAGGCAGTTTTTTCAATATTATATATTAATAATAAATAATATTATAAATAAGTATAAAAATTAATATAAATAATGTGTTTTTTATTATGTGGACAGATAGCCCCTCAAATGTGGACAGATAGCCCCGCATATGGGGCTATCTGTCTACGCTTGACTTGTCCACTTAAAAAATTTGCCTCTTTAAAATGTTAAAAGATCAACGATTCTAATTATGTTCTTTTTTAATAGCAAGGTTGAAAGGTTATACCATTAAAATTTTAGCCAAATATCTTTATTAGTTTTTTAGTAAACTTGAAAAAAGCGTAAAATGTGGACACATAGCCCCGGTCTCCCCTATATATATATATATATATTCTGTATAATATTTTATATTGATGTTTAGAATGACTCAGGCGAGGATATGAAGAAACTATATCGGTGGGAAAGCGACCCGTGTCAGCTAATTGTAGAAGCGAAGAGAAGAAAGACAGCGATATTAGACATATTCAGACTCGGCCCATAAGGTGGACAAGGACGCCAAACCAGCGTCCGCCGAAGAAAGCTGCCCGAATATTCGAGGTCCGAATCTAATAGGCCCACTGGCGAAATTAATGAAATGCGCATGCGCCAGCTATCAAGGCGGCCCATGCTGGGCCTTTTCCTCTAGGAACCGGATTTCCGGAAAACTCACTCTACGGAAAGCTGTACACACCTTTGTAATTCCGGGAGTCGTTCCCCCGATTAGTCGGATCGCCGTTCATTGTGTAAGATCGTCGAAGTTAATATCTGATCGTTGTATTATATCTGATAAGAATTTATCGAAAAGGAGTTCCTGTCAGCAACTGTATATATATAAGTAATCTATTAATAAATCTGTATCTTCCTGCCCGAGTCAAAATCTACGTTACTGATTTAATTACTTAGTATATTATACATATATCGTTTAGTACTTTAGTATGTTATATATTGGATTTAATTTTTTATATATATCTCGAATGATCAATCTAAGGGTCCTTCCAACTATCCACCCTTTGAGTTCTGTTTGTTTAATTACTTTACCAATTTTATAAAAATTGGTTGGCGCTCAACAAATAATTTTGTATTAAAACTTAGAGTCCCGACGTCTACAGACCCGGCTGCGTCGCGTGAAGGTTGTTTAATTAATAATAAAGTTAAAAATAAGCAGCCTGTCTCAATATTTGACAAGCGAAATTAAAGTTTTATTGTATAACTACATTTACAATAGTTCCTATTTCAAACAGTAGAATAATTGTTTTATACTTTGATGATAATTTCTAAAGCTTAATTAATACAAAAGTAGTCTTACAAATTTAATACTGATCTTTATTATTGCTTATATCGTAGAAAATTAGTAACATGATTAAAAGTGAAAAGAAAGAAACAAAAAATAGACAGAATATTTATATTCCAAAAACTGATGTAAAGTTTCAACACAAAAACCTAGTTAGTCAAATCTGAGAAACGCATACTTTGTCAAGCATTTGTAACAAATTTCCTTAGTAAAAAGGCAACAAATTTGATTAATTAAATTGATGTTTGCAAAATGTAACGCAAATTGTCATTCATAAAATATAAACAAATTGAAGTAAAAATTTAAAATAACCGTGCAAGATTTCCTGGCATAATAGCCCAGTCACTTTAGACAAAAATCGAGCAAAACCTCAGAAAAAATGTTAGCAAACTGAATTTCGGCACAGACCTTCATTTTTGCATTAAAGGGGAAAAAGTTTACCATTGTACAGTGGTCGCTAAGAAAAATAATTAAACAAATAGGGCTCAAATACCATTCTTTTGCAAATATCTCGTTAAATATCGATTTTACAAAGAAAATATAACAGTAGAAAATTAAAGAGTGGACAATTTTGTACAATTGATGGTTTAAACAAAATGTTCTATATATTTTGCCTTTTCGATTTTTATCTAAAGTGACTAGGCTATTATGCTAGGAAATCTTGCACGGTTTTTTACTTCAATGCTCTTATTTTATGAATGACAAGCTGCATTACCTTTTTTGCCATTGACATTCAGTAATTTCAGTAATTTAAAAAATTTTTCATAAAACATTTTTCATTAAACTTGAAATCGTCGTAACTTTTCGAAAAATTGCGCTAGAAAAGTTTTTAAAAAGCAATTAAAAGCTTGAAATGTCTATTTTTATAGGTCCCATATTGCAATATTTCGAATTTTTCGAATTTTTCGAATTTTTATTTATTTACATAACTATATATATGCAAGCTATCGCGAAAAACCTGTTTAAATTTGTATTGATTTATCACCATTGACATAATATCAAAAATATGCAGAAACAAATATATATACTTACTCATAGTCGTATTGTACAAAGAGTAGGAGTAAGGGAAGAAGAGAGAGCGCTTGGGACTATAACAATAGGAACAAAAGGGACAATAGGAACAAATATTTGGGACGGTGGCCGGCCAGCTTATACCTGCGTGTGACAAAAAGTTTGGTTCAGTTCAGTCTTTCGCTGTGTCTGTATATATAGTGTCTGTATAAGAGTGAAGACGCAGTTTTCTTTTTGTATACACAAGAATTAGTTGAGGGTTAGGTATGTCACACCAATACATTTTTTAAGCGATCATCCAGCAACGATGTCGAGTTCTGGATCCGTGCCACGTGTCTAGAATATCTGCAGAACGTGTTCTGATTTCAGTTTCTGAGCCGGGACGCCACAAGCTTCGACGTTGCTAGCAGTTGGTACCGAGTTGTAAGGATACGGGCACGCTTTGTCGCGCGGAGAAGTTGTACGGAGAACGCGAATCACCATGGCGACAGCGGCAGATTTCCAGAATCAGCCACAAGACGACATGCAGGATCAACCAGAGAAAACGCAGTCGAACGAGTCTCATAAGCAGGAGCTGGGTCAGCAGCAACGCCATTACCAGCAACAGCACTCGTCCTCGCAACCGGTGCAACAACAGGCGACCGCCGAGATCCTCTGCGAGGACGAGCTTATGCTTCGTTGGCGAGCTGTCCCGCAGTACCACCGACAAAGACCTCCGGGAACACTACAGCGAGTTCGGCGCGATGAAGCGCATCTCGAAGAAGGTCGATTCTCACACCGACATTTCGCGCCATCACCAGCAACAGCACTCGTCCTCGCAACGGGTGCAACAACAGGCGACCGCCGAGATCCTCTGCGAGGGCGACGAGCAGAAGCGCTTTATTGGCGAGCTGTGCCGCATTCTCCCCAAGATCTCGAGGATTACTTGCACCGCACAATTGAAAAATTAAAAAAAAATTGAAAAAAGCTTTAAAAAGTATAAAATAATATTTTTAAGAATCCCTTTCAATTGTTTGAAGTCGGCGCCAAATTAATAATTACTAAATTAATTTGGCGCCGACTTCAAAAATTGAAAGAGATTCTTAAAAGTATTATTTTATACTTTTTAAAGCTTTTTTCAATTTTTCAATACTTTTAAAGTTTTTTTGAAGTCAGTTCTATTTTAAAAAAATTTTTATTTTATACTTTTTTAGTGCTTCATTAAATTAATATAAATTATCGCATATTTCCTTACTGCTCCGTAACCTGATGTTCTAGCGCGATATTTTATGTACTAAAACCTTCCTGCAGGATTGCTCTATATAGGACAGTGAAAACCGCATTTAAATCCGTCCAATAGTTTTAGAGAAAGTCGTGGACATACATACATACACGCCGAATATAGAACCTCCTTTTTTTGAAGTCGGTTAAAAATTTGTGTTAAATATAACATAAATCACATGTCCCAAACGGTCCACTCAAATTTTTTTGTTAATTTAACATAATATGGATGTGTTAATTGGTAACATCGATATTATGTTAATATTTCAACAGAAAAAAAATGTAATTTTGATCGTAATTTGAAGTTAATTGTGTGTACAAATAACATAACTTTTATGTTGAAAAAATAACATATAAGAAATGTTCTTTTTACATTTTACAAATGTAACAACTCAAATTTTTGATTGGTATAATGTATAAAAGTTACACTGTTTATTTGTTAAAAGTTTATTTCTTAACAAAAGATTTATGTTAAGGATGTTCTATAGGTACAGTCCCAACCAAAAGTATGCAGGAAATATTAAAAACTCTGATATTAATTCTCCAGGGATCCAAAGACAAAAAAATGTATATAAATAGTTACGGAACATCTAATAGAATGTAAAAAACGTAGATTTAGTGACTGTAAATAACAGTTACTACTATTTTTATCAAAAAAAATTTCAAAAAGAAATTGTAAATCGTTTCAAATTTTGTTGCTATATTTTTGTTTGTTGATGATCTGCTTGTGTGTAAAATATTATTATATTGGTTACATTTTTTAATGTTTACACTTTTCTCTGTAAAACCCTTTGTAAAACGGATATTCAAGAATTGATAACTTTTTATCTAAATTGTGAATCGATCTGAAATTTGGCCCCGAACTTTGAAAGAGTACACAGAATATGATATTAAATTTTCATCAACTTCGTTACATTTTGCCTAACTATATAAAACATCCTTAACGTAACATTATATTTTTGTTAAATATAAATATAAAAAAATGTTATTTAGTTAAATTTATATTCTAGAAATGTTAATTTTTTTTATTAATATACCACTAATTTTACTAATTATTTTCTATACTTCTCAGGTAAATATTTATTACTCTCGTAACTTTCGAGAATTTCTTCTCCACATGAAGAACTCTTTATTAGTTTGTATAAGCTCTAAAAAGAAAGAAAATAGGCAAAGGATATCGAAAATATTAGTAGTAAAAATAGAAGATTAAAAGGAAGTAACAATAAATATAAATGACAATAATAAGATTAGTAAAAATAATAATTTGAACAAACCTCTTTTGATATTATGTCGCTCTCAGTGTGCATTAATTTCAGTTTCTTTGAAGAACATGCATGTTCTTCAAGAGTGTTTGATATATTTACTGCTTCACCTTCAAATGAATATTGTTCATTATATTACTTCTGTGTTTGATGTCTCCAAATTTAATAAAATAGGTTTTGATAACCGAGACCATGAGTTCGATAATGTAGGTGTTGACAATTGAGAATCAGCTATAAAAATGTAATTATTGTATATTAAAATAATTTTAATACATGAATCGAAATAAGTATTAATATTTAAAAAATTAAAAATAAAATGTTTAAAATTCTTACGTACATCGATAAAGTTTTGTGTATGTTTGATCTTTAATATAACTCCTCGTGGATTCGATTGAACAAACTCCGTTAAAAAATCAGCATCAAGTCTGGCATCATTTATGTCAGTAAAACTAAAATCCACGTTATTTAACGATGGAAATGTTGTTTTAGCTACAAAGTGATATAAAATTATACTAAATTAGGTAGATAAATACAAGTTTCATTATCTAAATTATATATTATAAAAATAAAAGTAAGAAAAAATTACAGGAGGAAAGAACATTTTTGAACAAAATCTTGGTACAAGCAAGGCTCTTCCAGTTTAATCCATCCCAGGTAGCAAGGTGACGTCTATTTAACGTCATTTTTTGGTCATGTTCTGACGATTGCGACGTTATGAAATGACGTCAAAGTGCCGTAAAAATGACGTACTTTTGTCTCATCTCCGTGACGTCATATATTGACGTCACTAATACGTAATTAATAACGTCGCCGGGACGAAATAAAAGTACGTCAGATTTTGAACATTTGGACGTCATCTTGGAATGGCAGTCACAAGACTGACCATAAAATGTCGTCAAATAGACGACAACTTTTTAATCTACATTATTTTTTATGAAATTAAAATGTTAAAATGTCCACTTGATAAACGTGTATAAAAAAACGTTTTTCTTCTTTATCTATGAAAAAAAAACCGCTTTTTTAACTGTTTCTTTACGTATCATATTATATACGTCTATGGCAGGAGCCAATAGACTATAGCGCAATCTTTAGAAATCTAACAATTCTTTTACACGTCGAGATGCGTCGAGACTACGTCGAAATCATACGCGCAGTCATCCCCACTTCTGTTATAAGAGTAAAATCAACACACTTTTTCTGTAAATTTTTATTCCCATTTCTGTTAAAGAGTAAAATCAACACTCTTTTTCTGTAAATTTTAACACATTTAATAAATACGTTCAAATTGTGTTACTTTAACATATTTTTTTATTTATTTTAATAATTTTACATTTTATATTTGTTAAGTTCAATTAACATAGCAGACATATGTTAAATCTACACATGTATGTATTAATTACTTTATACAAAAATTTTAACCAGCAGATTTTTTCACAAAAGTACAAAAATTTTCCAACAGTGTAAAACACATTCCAAGCTTTTAATTACTTTTTTAAAAACTTTTCTAGTGCAATTTTTCGCAAAGTTATGATTGAAAGTTATGACGACTTTTTTCTCTCCTTTAATCTTATGCAAAAACGAAGGTCTGTGCCAAAATTCAGCTTTTACTAACATTTTTTCCGAGATCAAACCCTAAAGTGACTGTACTATAATCTGACAGCAAACAGACGGCGAATACTGAATAAGAATGCAGGACATAAAATAGCAAATTGATAGCCAATATCGAGCAAGACTTGCTGTTACATATAGCTTGATCATCCGACATGCCTTTTTAAGTAACTTTAAGTAAGGTATACTTAAAAGTAATACTCAAAACGTCAAAAGTATTTAAAGGTATTTTAGATTTTTTTTAATTAATGAATAAAATAAAAAATAAGCTTTAGCTTCCGTTATTTTGCTCCATTTATGTTAAATACGCATAATATAAATCTCCTTTTTATTCTTATATTTATTTTTATAAATATTTTGTGAATATTAAAATGTTTAATTATTGCGTTATCACTATAAAGGCTGCGACCTTTGATTTATCGCTGAAAGCATCGCTCCATCTTCGTTTGATATTCAATGTGCAACGAAGACAGAATAATGCTTACAGCGCTGAAAGTGTCAAAAGGAACGTGGCCTAAGAAAAGCGTGAGTAAGCTGTAAATGTATGCAAGTGATCGCAGTATATTAAGCTTGGATACGTAATTTACCAAGCTCAAACGTGCGTATTGTCTTTTATGAAAAACTTATCTGCAGAACTGTGATTATACCGATTTCGCCATCTATATACGTCAACAAGAAGTGTAAACTGAATAATTAGCGATAATATGAATTTGAAATGATTTAAAGAAACGCACTTCTCCTCTCAAATATATTGATTTTAATCAGGGTTGAGCGTTTATGTAAGATTTAGTAATCTGCATCTACGTGTATACAATGTAAACTATGTTAATTAATCGGAAATTTATATATTTTGTTGGCAATTTTATTTTCAATGCTATTATTTAACTTGGGTACAATTTTTAGGATGTCAGAAAAATTTAACATGATTTTAAAGATTTTGATTTTATATATCTGTGAAAAAAAAAAGAAAATAAATAACGTGCATATTGTGTGTTTTGCAACTGCAAGCTGAAAAATATATTGCTTTTTGTAGTTTAGAAGCTCATAGAGATCAACGTAAATAATAATAATATTTCTATGTTAAAATATCATGCATCTTTCATGTCACTGTACAATTAATAAGAAATTAAAATGCATTTAATCCAATCTAGTTTAAAACTACTTTTTTTGTAAGACTGTTTACAAAAACACATTTTAAAGAGATCAATCAAGTAATCAATTGATATCATTCAATTTATAATAATTTACATTGCTTATACAATACTTACATGCTTACATCCCACACAGCACAAGATATTGCAACATCCACCAGATATCCGAGGGATCGCAATATGTCCAAATATTGATCACAATAACCGTAGGACATCCATAGGATCGCAATATGTCCAATGTGATATCGCAATATCCTGGGAACATCCCCAGGAAAAAGTGTACTGTGTGGGATGCTTACCCTGGCGAAAATTAAGAAGCTTTATAAAGCGTTGACAACCGTTCAATGAGGGTTTTTTGAGAGTTTATACGCTTTCAAACTTTATAAGAACGCTTACACAACGCCGTTGGATTTTGAACGCTTTCAGAACGCTTATAAAACGCTGTATATAACGTTTCATGAAAGTTCTGAAATGCTGAGGCAACGCTTTTCAGAGAACGCTCAGTAAACGCTGCGTGCAGAGAGTTTGCTGTCAGATTTTTCAAATGCTTTTCCCAACGCCGTAAGACAAGCGTTTTCAATCCGTTCAGCAAACGCTCTTCCGATGGCGAATTGTAGAGGCGCAGTGAACGATTTATAAGGCGTTAACGCAAACGGCTTGGAGACGCCCAAGAAACGCTTTTCCCGACTCCGTAACACAAGCGTTTTCCCTCCGTTCAGCAAACGTTCTTCTAACAATGCCGCTAGGCGGCGTATCTTTCTCGCATTTAAAATACATCCAGCCGCGTATATAAGCAGACCCCCTGCGAGGCGAAAAGCAGATTTTAACATTTAACGCTCTTTACGCCGTTTCTTCTAACGACAAGAGTAAATGCCCGTTAAGCTCAATAGAGGCTGCACGCAGTTTTCAATGATGAAAGCAAACGCTTTCGACTTATCAGGGCTGCGTTCGAAAACGTCACCCGAGTGCACACGAGTATACTCCCTTAATTCTCTTTCTATCTCAGCGAGTTAGGAGAAGGATAGTATACCCGTTAGGAGAAGAAGTATACCCGTGTGTACTCGGGTGACGTTTCCGAACGCAGCCTAAACGCTTAACAGAAGATCTCTAAATGTTTTAAAGAACTCTCAGCAAACGTCATACGTCATGTAAACGCTGTGCAAACTCTCAAAAACGCTATATACAAACGCCTTTCAAACGCTGCAGCGTTGCAATTTCCGCTCTACGAACTCTCTACTGACCGTTTCTAAACTCTCAACGAACTTCCGCAAACGCTCACGTAAACATCAAACAAACGTTTATGAAACTTCTCATTTTCGCCAGGGTATTGCTTTACATTGTCTACATGAAAAAGATTCGTGTAAACATAATGTAAACAATACATAAACAATTCATGTAGATGTGATCTTTAAATTTACGGCCTTACGACCTTAATTTTAACTATTATTTATAATTCTAATATGTAAAGCAAAAATAAATGCAGTTTTACAAAATGTCGATAAAGTAGAACACTGTGATTTGTAATAAATTATTCTATGAATTGTATATTCACACATTTGCTTCGTATATAAAAGAATTCGATATTACATATACCTATATACAGACAGGAAAAAAATATAATAAATCTATATTTTAAAAAATATTATATATATATATATATATATATATATATATAAATTAATGAGTCATTGTTTATTCTTATAGATTGTTTATAAATTTAGTTTGATCGCGATAGAGGTTCTTAAATACGACAAATTGTAGGAATAAGAAAGATCACCAGAAAATTGTACCGATTGATTTATCAATAATTTCGTTCAAGGCTAGATCGCGCCGAATGATGCGGAGTTCGTCGTTAAAAGGTCAAAGGTCCCTTGACGAGGTCATATATTATCAAAACAGAAAGCGCGCACCTCTTCAGGAACACCCAATAACGGCTCCCTAAAGAGGATCCTAAAAAAGATGCGCGTGCATGCGCTCGAAAGGCTCGGAGGCGTGCTCCATTTTTAATTCGCTTCACCAGGAATCCACAGATCGCCGACGCCGGCGGACTGTCAGTAGGCCGGCGTCATGTCTGCTATTATTCGACGTGCCGCGGTAGAACCGGGCTCAGTCGCGTGATAAACGTGGAGCACCCAGGTAGGTGGGTCGCCTTGCACAATCATCAAGCTTGGTGCATCACCTCACGTGCGCAGAGGTGATCGCAGCTTCCGCCGAGTATGTTCAAAGTGTCATGTGATCGTAGAAAAATCTATTTTTCACCTCCCTTCGATTGCGCGAAGCAAGTTCGCGCGGCTATATTCTATAACGGATCTATCTTAATGTTCCTTCTTCTCCGTCTTGTAATTCTTCGCGGAGACTTGGCGCGGCGTATATCTACTCTCTAAAAGTCGAAGAGTGAAATATCACTCAAAATAAGTAAAATGCAAGTGTAACGAAAAGTGAAAATTAAACCTGTGCACTTCGAGCGATTCACCACTCTAAGAAAGAATAAAATTGCGCTCTATAAGTTGGAGTAAAATCGCGCTCCATTTGAGTGAAAGGACACTCTTTTCGAGTGCAGTCAGTGTCCATATAGGAGTTAATTATGTCACTCTACGATTTTGAGTGGAATGGAACAATTTCACTCTGTTAGAATGAAACTTTCATTTATCAGTCCATCTTTAGTGAATCGCGATTCACTAACTTTATAGTGAGATTAAATCACTCCGGTAGAGTAGCCGCTCTAAAAATTTGAGTAAAAAATTCACTCCTACTTTGCGAGTGCCCGCATTTACTCGAATTAGAGTGACAATTCTCTCTTTTGAATTCGAGTGACTATTGCAATCACTCTGACATTTAGAGAGTAGGTGTACGTATTCGCGTTTCAAAACGATGTAACACAATGTAAATGTATTCAGATGTTGTCAGTGTCTCCTTGCAAAATAGTACGATGCAGCTGTAAGTAATTAGTGCGCATGCTGCTGTCGATGTGCCACTTCGAGGAAGAACTCACGTTGACAATTGCAGTACGTATGTCACTGGCTGGAGTACGCCTTTTGAATTCATTGCGATCAATTCGCGCGACGTGCTTCTGTTTTTATATTGAATTTAATTTAATGTTATCGGTACGTAAATGCGTCGCGATGCGTAATTATCTACATACTCGATGCGCACGGCCGCTAGTAGACCGCCGAGACCACCGTTAAATCTAGAAGCATTACAGTGCTTATTTCTGCCCCGAATGAAAAGTATTGTATTTCGCACGGGTGGGTGTTTTCAACATACGTGAATAGATTTCACCTGCTATCTCACACTGCCTTTCTTGATAAGCGTGAGAATAATGCTGCTTCAGGAAAGATCTAACAATTAGAGCCACCTTGATTATCCCACCAAATGGTCGGAAAAATATAAATAAGTACAGTATTAAATTCTCAGTGCGCATTGTAAAGTCTTGCGAGAAAAAGAGTTATAAAAGTAATAAAGTAAAATATAATATTCCTGCAAGTTTTATCGTGGAATTTTATTTAACACTAGAACTATCAAGGCGGTCAAAATAACCCGTTTGACATTTTTAAATAATTTATTAAATTTTAAAACATCTTAATTTCTGAAATTTACTCTGACTTTTATTGAAATTACATAGATGATTAATTTTATTAATTTGTTTTCTCTTTTTCTCTTTTCTTTTTTAAGATTTCTCGGTAGAAATAAATATAGATTAATCTCCGGTAGTTCTAGTGTTGTAAAAGTATTCGTGTCATCTAGAAGAAATTGGAAAGTAAAATAAAACATGTAAAATTGCAATAAAATTATATCGCTCGACAAATTAAAATATTAACTGTAGCTTGATAAATTGACATGCAATAGTCTTCAAATACGAAACGGTATAGCATATTACATCGAATAATTAAGGAATAGCTTTTCCAAACGTAATATTTTGCCCTCGCTATCTTTAGAAATAAAAAATACACAAATGTGTGATCTTGTAGCAGTCAAACGAGTTTTATATGTTGTTTGTAGCTGCAGTAAAAATGTGATTTAACAGCTCATAAACGTATATGCTTCTGTGGTCCATAGCCATATCTCGCATTTAACCGCGAATGTTGCCACGTGATTCTTACATATCCTGACAATAACCGAACGCGGTTTTCGCGCTAGCGGAAAATAAATAAATCAGGTGGCCGCACATTTAGTGCTAGACGCGTGATGTGAGAATGAGTTCGTGAATTTATGCAGCAGCAGCAGCAGCGGAGAAACCGGGAAAATGAGTTTGCGCTGGATTCACGAGAATCTGGAAGCGCCAACGTGCGATGAGGAGTGCAGCGATATCGACGACAGCTGCAGCGATGACAGCTACGACACGGAATTGTCCCTTCAGGAAGACGACGACGTGACGGAGAACGGGAAGGGTATCGCTCGCGATGGTCGAATGAAGAGAGAAACCAGAAGAGCTCCGACCTCGACCGTCACCTTCGACGGGAACGGGTATATAGTCGTCCAGATTTATAACTAATAATCGTGAGAATACGCGCCAAGTAAATGCGCGGTGATTAACGGTCTCCGGTTTACATTTAAAGAGCGATATAAAATGGATATGGTAAAATTCGGGAAACTAACTTGCAAACAAAAGTAATGAACCGTTGTCCATTTCGCACGCAGTTCATCTGCGAATCCTCTAGTGGCGGTGAAATGTGTGCAATTCGCGTAAATGGACGATTTAGCATAATTGCTGGAACAAGGTAAAATGTCTGCCCGGTGGATGCACGCGTTTGTCTACCTAGTCGCCCTCCTAGCATACGTTATAATGTACGTTCATTGATCACTTGACTCGATTAACTTTCTGCTCCATATCGCCACAGGGTCAGCAGATGCACTAGGTGTAGTTTATGTTATTAACGGTATATCACACGAGCGCGGTGCCGTGTGCTTCCACGCGAGTTGCGCAACGCACAATACGACCACGCGATATGCGAAATTGTGATCGACATTTCAACGAGTTCGGGGCGAGATGCACAGGACACATTCGTGATAGAAATAAAGTTTCGTTTTCAGTTGTAGAAACAGGGCAGAGCTATCTTTATTACGCCCTCATGTGCCGGAAAAAAAAGAATTTTACATCACGCGTGCTGAAAAGTGTGGCTTTAGCAAGTTGGGTATCTAAGGAAATAATAGAGGAACATTAATCTGCAATAACCATGGATAGTTTGTCACTTGCTAATTTTTGAGTCACCGGATAGCTCTAAAATTATTTCGTAAAATTATACGTGACTGCGTCACCGTCACACACGGCAGAAATAAAGTAATTTGACAGTGAAGATATATGTCGTAAATACAAAAGATGCCTCTTTCTTAACATAATATTTTAAAAAATATAAATATAAGTACAGCAACGATAGCAGATGTAATGTTGGGAAAAATTAATGCAAAATGAAATTAATTTAAACGTACACTGAAAAAAAATTTATTATTTGCAAGAAAATAGATTTCTTTGAATTTAGTTTCCTTAATTCAAAGAACTATTAGGTATTCGAGAAAATATTTTAAACTCAGAAAAATATTTTCTTAAATCTATCCAATACTTCTTTAAATTAAGGAAACTAAATTCAAAGAAATCTATTTTCTTGCAAATAATAAATTTTTTCCAGTGTATTCTTCGTAGGCACAATATCGCTCATCAAATCTCTTTGAAGAAGAAACAAAGAAAGGAAATTAGTCGGTTTTTTAAGCAAAGAAGCTATCAAATCAAATTTTGATAATTTCCTACGCCTTTGGATATTTTCGCGCAAAAATAAATTTTATTTACACAGAAGGCTCCTGTGGGTGATGTTTGGTTTGTGCGAAGCCATGTAAAATTAACCGTGTTAACGTACGCCTTCTGATGGCGACCAAGCTGTATTCGCGTAACTCTCGCACAAAGCCTATTGACATTTCGTTTCCTCTCCCCCGAGAATCGGTTTAAAATTAACGAAGTACGGGAGAAACGCCTACGGTATCGCGTGGTGCGCTTCATTCACGGAGCTTGCTGACCTGGAAAACCGGCCGACCTATATATTTTGCAGCGTCTATAAAAGCGTGAACACCCTATGTGGCAGTAAAGACAACCCTAACGTCTAACGGCTTAAGAACGTATAACACGCCAAAAGAAAGATCAAGAATATGTGAAGAATATATTAAGATGATAAAATATTAAATTAGCATAAACATTTCATTTTCTGTTAATTATCAGTGCAGGGAGATAATTATTGTTAGTATTTTATTGAAATTTAATGCCTAAAAGAATATTTTTTCAAAGCGTACTAAACATTCGTTGTCTTCTGTATAATTTTACGTCTATCGTATTAATAAAATCAATTCGTTATCACCGATGCTTCTATAAATTAACGATCTTTCTATCTTTCGACGAAGTTTTTCCACATTAGAAATACATAGATTTATTCTCTATTTCTGTCCACGTTACGTAATACGTAACTGTATGGGCTGGTAATCTATGGACTATCTGATTGCAATTGTAGAACGCCACGCAACATTGAACGTAACTCCAAATCACGCAAGTACCCGCCTTGCGTAATATGGGATCCTCGACAGCCAGCGAAAAATCCTATCTATAATTGCCGGATAATTAAGCTCTACTGCCGCACTGGGTATCATTTGGCGATTACGCCGTCGGGACGGGTCGAAGGATTATCCGGAAATCAGGAGTCGTATGGTACTTCCATCACTGTCGTTAAATATTAACTGAACTAAAATAAACGCCTGTAATACATCTGTACCTTAGAGATGAAGAATCGTATCTCCAGTTTTTGTCAAAATGGAGTTAATACATTTTTCAATATAACAGCTTAAATTGTATAATGGTAAAGCGTCTTATGCCTCTATGCCTATTATTACTAGTTCCTAAGATATAACGTTTAGAAAAAATCGTATTGAAAATTTGTATATTACCTAATTTTTAAACCAGGTACAGCGTGTTATTGGCAGTTGTACTATTAAACATGTCAGTTAAATTACTTTATTAAAAACTTAATAAATCAAGTTGCCACTTTTATTTTATATCTAAAAATATATATCATTTTCCTATTTAAAACTTTAAACCTTTTCTCTTAAATCATGATAATGGAGATACGATTCTTTGCCTCCAAGGTACAGATGTGTTACATATGTCTAACAACTACAACTATGATTGCCATTAAGATTTTTATTGTAAGAAGAGCTTATATATTCCTGCAGCTCTGCTTCACGCGACACCGGTGTCTTTTGGCGTTATCAGAATACAAAGCGTCGAAACGAGGCTTTATCTGGCATTCAACAAGAAAGGGCGATTGTACGGAGAGGTGAGATACGGGAAGGAAATAATATGTAAACTATATAATAATGTGGAAACGAGTGAATTTGGCTTCTCTGCAAATTTTCATCGTTGCAAAATTCACTCGTGTTACGAGAGACGTTTTCACAACCGACAGAAATATGAAGCGTAATCCATTGTGATATACTATCCACATCTGCAAAATTTTATATATAGCACTCTATGAAATTCTACACAGTTCCGCGTGAAATTCCGTTGGACGCTTTTATCCTCATAACAGCGGCCTAATTCTCACAATAATTTCGCGGAATCTAATTCCACATAGATTTTTATAGTAAATATAATATTTATTTTAATAGTAAATATAATAATCGGCAATATATATATTCGCAATTGTCGATTTAATAGTTGTAAAATTACTAAAGAACGATTCTGTTTAAAAGTGGATAATCAATTTTGCTTAATCACATTAGTTGAAACTGTTTCTCGCACAAGACGTCCATTAATAAGAATTTAAAAAATGACTAAGATTGATTGGAAATCCAACTTGTCTAATTAATTTTGATTTCAGATGAATATGACTAACGACAATACCGAATGGGAACAGTGGAGCATTGGTGCCTACGATGCGTTCCGATCGCGTAAATACGTGCACTACGGATGGTGGATAGGAATAAAGAAAAATGGACGAGCAAAGCCGGGACCAAAAACATCTTGGGGACAAAAAGCGATACAATTCTCGGCTATCCAAGAGGATTAATCGAAACTTTCAAGATACAGACACGCTTTACGGAACATGCTTCTTATCTTCAATATTTCATTTGTTGCGTAAACTTTCCTGGAAAGAAATCAAGGACGGTAATGAACAAGTGCTTTATGAGCAGATATGACGTCGCACGATTAGGAATAAGGATAATCAGTCGGACGAGGAACCGATAATCATCGAACAGTAACGTTCCAATAGAATATAATGTTTATTATAACACCGTGTTACTCAACAATGGAATAATTTAGGATTGTGCATTCTGCTTGTGCCCTCTAACTGAAACTCCATCGCAAGTCGCAGTTTCTTATTCGCAGTAAATACATATTTATTATTATAATGCCAATCATCAAATCGATACGCTTACAAGCAAGATGATCGCATACGTATTAGTTAGTCTTTTCGTAAATAGCAGAATTTATCTAGCCATCTTGCTTATAACGTACGAACAAATATCAGCTTTTCGTAATATGTCATCAATTATAACGTATTGCAATTGTATATAATCTTATACATTTCTTTTGTACATCTGCATACAATGCATATATGTATAAGTACGTCAAAATTTTACAAGCAAAAATTTTCTATTAAAAAGCAAATACCTCGATAAAATATGTATATGGCTTCGAACATTTTAATACCCAATTTTGCAGACGTGACGTATGCATTTCGTGCAAACTTCTGAAAAAGCATACGAATGCGAGAAGCAAATGTATGAAAGAGAGATTAATTAGTAATTGTATGTAAAAAAATTTATTAATTAAGATTAACAGTGTATGTTAAATAAAAAATGAAAAAGAGATAAATATAAAATTATTTAGAAATATTATTACTTAGCCTCATATATTATTTACTTTAAACAATGCTTGAACTAGATTGTTACTATTTCCAGCAGGATAACAAATATATATTATTAGTATTATTATGTGCATTAGTTTCGTAAAAATTAACCTAGTCTTAAATTAAAAAAATTAAGCAAATTATATTTAAAATAATTAACTGTTATTTAACATTTTTCTTTCAAAAATTTGCGAAGCGTTTATGTTTCATAAAAATTATAGAAGTATAAAATGGATCTCTTTGGTGCATACAGTCGTAAATATATAAGCGTGTTTCAAGTCGCAGTGAATGCATTATAAAGTCTTATACGTTTTAAAAAAGATGGTTGATTATATCTGACTGGAAAAAGTAGATTATCAGAGAGAGATATTTTTTTTCATAGAAAGTACACACAAGCTGGCAAATTAAGCACGAAATACTAAATAATACTTTAAAAACTTTTGTGGTATTTTTTGTTAAATGTAAATCGTAATTAACCCTTCATTGCCCTCGTGTTAGGCAAGCGCTAACATCACATCTTATTTCTTTAATTGCATAGATATGGCATAAAAGGTGACTCTGAAACTTTTTTAATTTTTTATTCACAATCTTTTAGGTTATATTTGTATAGTTATTTTCAAAAATTTTGTTAGTACAATTTTTAGATTAGACTTTGAAAGTGCGATAACATGTGATATATCTATGCGCAGCGCTCATGTCAAGAGCAAATACGTAGAGTCAACGTGACTCGTGCTGTTGCCAAATGCAAGTTTTATTGTTTTAGATTGATGTACCAGTCCATATTTCATCCTCTTGTTCTTACAAAACTGTGTTTGGAGGTCACTATTTCCAATGTCTGTTAATCTCTAATCGACTATTAATTTTTCAGAATAGCCAACTTCTATTGACTATTCTGAACAGTCAATAGTCGGTTAGAGTTTAACAGATGTTGGAAGTGGTTCTTGATCTGAGAAAACTATGTGGCAACATCACACTAATACAGTGATAATACATACAAGAGCGGCGCAAGGTTAACACGAGAACACTGATGTTTGTTTGCTGAACGAGGGCAATAAAGGGTTAAATGCGCATTCACATACTTTCCAAAACACTCAAAACAATCACAATTACTTCAAGATCACTGTAGCTTGTTCATGAATTGTCTAATTTATTTAATCAATACGGGTTCACTTCTTCTTGGTGTTGGGACTTGTCGACTGAAACACGCTCGAAGCTGACATTAAATTCTCAATGTATTGGCTCAGAACCTGATTCTCACTTCTCAACTTGAGATTCTCCTCCTTCACACTATCCACTCTCTGTGACAGATCTAGATAAAACACATGTATTTGCACTTATAGAAGTGCCAATAGACATATTCTTCTACAATCTTCACCTTTACTGAAAAATATACATACCATCTAAAGTATTTTGCAGTTCGAGAACCTGTGCAATCAATCTAGCTTTCTCTTCTTGCTCATCTGGACTAATGTCTGGATCTAAGCCTATAATTAACATAAATCCTTTTACGCAAACCATCATAACTCAATAGTATTATAATTTTATATAAAAGGAGAAATTCTCCTGAAGTTGCTGTAATTTTTCATGTAATATTATTTATGTATGTAATAATTTTGATAATAGAAATCAAAGTTTCTCTTAACAATCACTTAATGCTCACTTTAAAAATATATAATTAGAAAAAATATTTTGTACATTTACTTAGAAAGACAAACGATACAAAAAATATGTGTAATGAGGGAAGAAATCAGTAATATCACTTACTGTTAGGACTACAGCTTCCATTGGTAAATGTCGATGGAAGAGAATCCATGCTACGTCCTCTGCCTAGCGGATCAGATATATGCGAGGCATTGTCCAAGATTTCCTCTTCTGGTATTATCACTATGAATAATATGCGAGAAATAACCTTAGTAAGGTGTTACTCCACAACAACAGAAATCAGAAAAAAGCTTAGAGGCTTCTCATTACCAAAGTACAAGCAAATTGCATAGAATGTGTAAACGCAATTAAGGATTTCTAAGCTAAATAATTTGCAAGATAAATAATCCAACGATCTAATATCTCTCGATCGTTTCAACGTCTTTACGTCAAATTCGAGAAACGGAGTAAACGTCACGTTATCATTGCTAATTTATTGTTGATTGTAACTGGTTCAATTTTCACACTATCAATAAAAGTAAACATAAGATTCGGGATGAGGGAATAAAATATCGGAATAAAATAAACTGCTCAGGACAAGTAAAGAGTTTGTAGATTCCCCTCGGATAAGAGGTCCAGTGCCTTCGACTCCTTTGAGTCCTGCAGCACAGGGAACACTCTTCCTATCTTCGAGGCTCAAGACAAGTTTTAATTTATAGGTTATAATTCGTCAATGACGAGCGAGCGGTCGCTGAGAGGCATCGCGAAATCAGACGGCTCTAAGTTCTCACCCTGAGGATCGTCGTCCGCCAGAGGTATGCTGTTCATGTCGTCCTGAAGCTTGGCTGTCATCGTCGCCGACATCTCGACCGTGACGGCCAAACACGAACCGTACTCCGTAGCTGTCCGTAGCGTAGCAGCCGATCGGAATCGTTCGCAATATCGCAATTCGCATGCGACGCGAGCTTGTGCGCGGGCGCTCGACTTTATCGATCCCGAGTCCCGAACGCGACCCAATCGAGAGCCCGCGATATTTCCGGACTCCAGCGCGGCGACGTCTCAGGACTTGATTATTGTGGAGATAAATTTTATGATAATTATAATTTTCTTCTCTCCTAGCTCCGTTTGTTTTCCTTTTGTAATTTATAGGGATTCAGAAGTGCAGTTACAATGCACTCAAATTGTACATGCTGGCAATGCATGACGCATGAAGGAAGAAAAAAGGAGAATATTGTAAATTATATATCTCGTTATATATAGTTCGTGAATAGAGAGCATAAAGAGATAATCTAAAGTTTGCGATCAGCTATCATAAGTCAGTTAAGAATGCATTCAAAGATATACTAATACAGTACTAAAGAGTACTAATAATAGAAAAAAATAATAGTTCGATATAAATTATAAAAATAATCTTTTTAGATAAAAGTTAAATTTTTAATACCTATTTTTGTTCTTGGCCTTTGTTGTGACATATTCGTGAAATATATCCTATTGTTTATTCTTTTATTTATTTATATTATTTATATTATTTATTTATAGAAATTTAGTAGGTGATTTTTTATTTAAAGGAAGGCTTTAGTGACATTTATAACAAATAATTTTCTCTTATGTTTCCAAATATCTGCTTTCTGTATGGATTGAAATAAATAATGTTTCTCATTTGTTAATTTCTTTTACCTCATAATGATTGTAATATGAATATCAGACCATTAGAAGAAACAATTCTTTAAACATCATCAGAGTTTATTTTTACAAAGTTAGCGCATAAATATTTATTCAAATAGCGAAATAGCACACCCTAATTATTCTTATATCTTACAACAAAAAATTTGCATAAGAATAAAATGTATTATAATTAAGCTATAATTAATTAACATTCTATTTTATAACAAGTTCTATGATATTGATTATGCTTTACGGAGATTTTGCTTAGTATTACCAAGTCGTGCTCAAGAATTAATTGCAAAAACTGATAATTTAAATTACATTAGTTTGACTTGAGATCAAACTTGGTCGGTATAAATTTATTTTTAGAAGGCAATTTAAAGTCTGTATTATGCCTGCAAGATTCCACATGTCCATTGTTTGTTTGGATATGTTCTCTTTCTTATATTTAATCTTATACCATTCTTCGGTTTCATTTTCTGTACTTTTGTATTCTTTTGCAGCAACATAAATCCTGATATTTTGCGGCATCAAATATTTATCCATTATCTCCTTGATCAAGTCCGGTCGCCACTCAGTGAACTCATGTTGCGTCCAAATAATTTCGTCCAAGGGACATGTTTGCAGCGCTTGGCTGTAGAAATCATATCGATAGGAGGCGCAACTTTTCGGTATAACGAAGATCAATATTCGCCATATCTTTACATTCTTGCAAATGTAAAATTGCGTTACTTCATATGATACACCATGTTAAAATGCAAGATGTCTGGTAAATTGCGATACTATCATTTGCCAGACATTCTACGTTAGATTATATTTTATTTCATCAATTACATTGTAGATCCATTTTTTCGGGCCTTCTAACTTCAGCATATTGATGTATTGATACATATACGTGTGTGTGTGTGTGTGTGTGTGTGTGTGTGTGTGTGTGTGTGTGTGGTGTGTGTGTGTGTGTGTGTGTGTGTGTGTGTGTGTGTGTGTGTGTGTGTGTGTGTGTGTGTGTGTGTGTGTGTACGTTATATGTATTAATATACATAATTATATTTGAAAAGAACTGACTATATAAGATATAATATTCGTATAAAGCATCAGGACTAATAGAATATAGAAAAGTATATTATATTACTGAAGACCGGTATTATTGCTACATTTCAGGTAAAGGAAATGAATTGTATAATTTTATGATATACTGTACAGGAACAAAGTAGCATATAGTGCCAAAGTGTTCATCATTAAATGGATGTTTAGGCCATTCAGGAACTTCAACTTCTTTGTTTTGCACACCACAAAAGTGTTTTACTACCATTTCATCTAATAACTCTCTAAACAAAAAATTTATTTATTGATATAACATATAATAATTATATGTAACTATGTAACAGACATTATTATTAAGTCTGTTTATGGCAAAAGATTTTACTTTATTCAGAAGTCAGAAAAATAACTATACGGGATATTTTACACTGAATTACAAATTGACATTCCAAATTTTGCTCGGACCTCATTTAAAAATATTGATTATAATAATTATACACTGGATAAAAGGAATCTATAGAAAGAAATTGAAATTTTACGTAGTAATTTATGAAGACTGACATTTCTATATATTTTTCTCATTTATGTATTGATAAGACTTTGACTCCTTTTTGGAAGATAAGATAATGTGTAAATATTTAACATACTAATTAATTATAAGAGGTACATTAATTCATCATTTACCAATATTTCATTGATCATCATTCAGTACAAATAAAAAAATTCAAATATTTTGGATATAATATTTTGGAAAGTATAAAAAAACATTCACTTTGTTTTAATCATAAACAGTTATTTGTAAATTATCTCCGTACCTTTGCCAAGAATACACAGCGATATAATATTTGCAGAATAATATGTCTCATAAAACTCTAATAGCTTATTTCTAATGTTAATGTTTTTCTCCTTCGGTATTTTGTCCAATGCTCTCTATTGCCTTCGCCGAATTTTGAATACGGATGATCTGGTGTCGCAGATAATTTCTCCAATTGATTAAATCGCCACTTATCATCCATTAAATGTATCTTGTGTTCTAAATTTATATCATTTACCTCCTGATCAATCAATTTTTCCATAAAGAGTGGCGTTAAGAAAAACTGTGTAAAGTGAAAAAGCGCCTTCCAACTTATCCGGTCTTATATCGAAGTAAAACGTGGTGTAATCTAAGCCTGTCGATGAGCTGCTCGAACCGCCATTCCACTACAGATATATATTGTAATTATTTCAGTGAGAAAATTTTTTTGGTCCCAAATGTAACATACGCTCGCACAAGTGCGCTAATCCAGGTAGATCGTCTGGATGGTATTTTTAGCTAAAAATAGGGTTGCGATGTTAGACATGATGGACACGATTAAAAGATTTCTGAGGAAAAGGAAAATGGTATTGTGTACCGAAAAGACCAAGATGGTGGTGTTCAATAAAAAAGGTAGGGAAAAATTTGAAAGGTGGAAATGGAATAATAAAGAAATTGAAGAAGTTAAGCAGTTTAAATATTTGGGATTTGTGTTCAGCAGGAATGGAAAATATGTAGAACATGTAAAGGATTTATGCAGAAAAGGGAGGATTGCGGTAAATAAGGTATGGGGTTTGGGGGAAAGAATTTGCAGAAACGATTTTTGTAGAAGGTGGATGTTGTTTAAATATTTGGTTCAAAGTGTGATTTCGTATGGTGTAGAATTATGGGGATGGGAGGAAAAAAAGGAATTAGAAAAAATTATGTTGGATTACGTTAGATGGATTTTTAATTTAAAATTTTGTACACCAAGATATATGATGTCAAGGGAGTTGGGATTAAAGAAATTAAGAATAGGGTGGGGGATAAGGGCTATGAGATATGAAGAGAAAATTAGAGCGGCTGATGATAATAGATGGATTAAAATGTGCTGGATAGATAAAGAAGGAAATGATTGGAAAGATATATATGGTAGAGAAAGATCAAAATATTTTAATAGGAATGGTTGGAGTATTGTGGCTGTAGATGCTTTAAGAAGGGAGGGAAGAGATTTAGTTAAGGAAATGAGTGAAAGAGATGAAGATGTACAAAGACAAATTGAGGAAAGTAGTATTTTAAATTCTAGGTATAATAAGAAATATAAGAATTTAAGTAGAGAAATAGTTGGCCCTAAATATTTAAGGAAGGAAAATATGGATAAATATGATAAAGGCGAAATTATTAGAGCTCTGGTGAACTTAAGATGTGGTAATTTGGAGGACGCGCATATGTATTGGTTAAAAGAGGAAAGCGGTATTTGTATGTTTTGTAAACAAGGTAGGGATAACACGAATCATTATGTGTCGGAATGCGAAGCGATAAAAAATTGGTTTATAGAATTAGGTAAGAATAATAAATTAGGTAAGAATAATAAAGAAAGATTAGAGAGGCTTTGGAATGATGATATGGACATCATCAAAGAAAAGATATTGTTAAGATTATATAGAGAACGGTCAAAGTTAGAGAAAGAAGAGCGAAAAAGAAGGTTGGAATAATACATGAAGGTCAATGTGTAACAATGTGCAATAGTTATATAGTTGTAAATTAGGATAGTAGTGTATGAATGGCAGGATGAATGATTAAGGTTATTTGTAAACCAAGTCCACTTCTTGGCTATGTAGCTGAAGTTAATAAATATACATAGCCTGTAACATATTTCATCTCTAATTAAATAATCCTTGAAATTGATAATTTAGCAGTATTAATTCCTGATTATTTGCGTTATCACAAAAAAATGACCAATTATATCCAGAAGGAAATGTAAACAGTAATCATACTATAGATAGAGTAACTCAAAAGAGGAGAAGTGCATAAAAAGTGCATCAAAACATTAAATTTATGTATATGCCGAAAATACAAAGTTATTAAACAGAAATCATAAAAATCAAAAAGGAACACATGAAAAATATTAATATATTAAACTGATGAAGAAGTGATGTATCTTCAGACTTATATATATTACAATTTATAATGTATGTACAGAATGATTTTATCAGAAAGTTTTTATGAGAATTATTATAAAAACAAGTATACGTAAAATAGCGAAATAATATAATTACCGATATTAACGTCCATTGCGAAAGAACTATTGGCAGTTGTTCAATCGCTTATTAAAAGAACTTTCATTTATATTAGCGAGTTCTAAGCTCCTGTATTTTCGGTGGTCTTCTGTTTTTCCTATATCATCGTATCGATTCTCCACATCTTTATGAGTCGACATATTAGTCACACTGATGGAGCTACAGATTCGGAAATATTATTTCTAAACATAAAGGAAATACAAATACAGACTTTAAGAATGTATAAATTTGTTTACCCATTATATCTATATTATCTATACAACAACGATGCTGAAAATATATTATTCTAACTGAAGCAAAATTGTAACTTTTCAAGAATTATTTGCACAATAAACTTTTTTCGAAAAGTCTTTGAATCATAAAACATTTATAGTTACTAATAATATACAATATTAAATAAAATATTGAATAAGGATATTTTAAAATATTAGGAAAATTTATTAAGTATGTATGAATGCAACACAATATTGTAGTATAAATTCAAACTGTTACATGGATTAAGTACGGAGTTACAATATTTCTATTTTGTTAAATTGTCAAAAGAAAATGTTTTCCTTATTTAAGTCATTTTCTTATGAACAAAATTAAAATGTAAGTAGTGCATTCTCTGTTCTTCATTCATTTTCTCATTTCAATATATGGTTACATATATGACAAAAATATAAGTAGAAAAGTAACATAAAAAGGAAACAAAGGAAAACTTAACTTATTTATAAGATTACAATCAATTATATTATTAATGGAAAAAGAGTCGAATGTAATAAAGTACTATTAGAGAATAATTTCAATTAAAATGTGTAATGTTTTTCATTGCCAACGTATGCGTCTTTTCTAAAACTTAATTTGTAATAATTGTTATCTGTTTTTGGATTATCAGTTATTGGAAAACCTATCCTAACCTAACCTAACTACATGTGTCCGCATTTTAATATTTCCTTGAAAAGACACGAATTTCGTATGAGTCAAACCGTATTTATTGTAAATTCTCAACAAAAGATATAAGATAGTAGACAAGAAAAGATTATGATGTCGAAATAAGTAATATTGATACAATTAAAAATATTACGCATAAGACAGACATTGCCAATGAATATACACCTACCTATAATATAGATAATATAAAGTAAAATAATGCCCAGATATCATCAATCATCACAATACCGATAATTAGTAAACAGCGACAAATGCGAAGATATTGATACACCAGTAGTATTGAAAACAATTAACAAAGAGAACAATGTAAACTATCCCAGACACGTAAACTCGATCATGACGATCGAGCGTTTGTGCAAATAACACGTAAAGCTACGTCCGCAAATATATGCTTAGCGATAATATTGAGTTTGTTTCAGGCAACGTATTCAATATTTATTCGTATGTATTTGGCCGGAAATGAAGTCTTTTTAAAGAATCTCTATATGAAATCGTTTGTATTTCGTATGAAGACTTTTGAAGTGCAATTGAAAAGGTTTGGAGTCATTCGTTTATTGTAATTAATTATTTATTTTTACACCATGCATTTAGCCGAAATAGATAAATTAATAAAAGTTTTTATATGGAATCGTTTGTATTTTGTATGAAGAGTTATGAAGTGTGATTAAAAGGTTGTGAGTCACCCAATAATTTTAATTAAATATTTATAAACTCGGTAATTATATATAGCCGAAATATAGATTTTTAGTTATTCATGCTAAAAGAAGAAGGCGCTAGTGTTCCCGAAGGTCCGTCTGCAGTCAGAATTAATATAAACATTTTAAAAATTATTTTATACTGAAATAAATAAATATACAAGGCAAAGATGCAGAATAAAGGCCATCGCACACAAAATTGCATAGGTTGGATAAGCATAGCATAAGACCGCTGGACCAATGAGCATTTTATGTAAATTGGTAGTTATAAGCGATAGTTGCTAATTAAGTTTGTCACTCATATATTTCCATCTTGCAGAGGACCTCCGTAACGAGATCAAAGATGTACCAGCTGTGCAGGGTGAAGATGTTATCTCAAACGCCCTGCCACAGCCCAAGAGCGACTCAAATGTCATTACCGCTGAGAAGTAGGGGAGACCGGGGCTAAACCGCCAGTTTTTTTTCGGTGCCGATTTTAACAACAAAATAAATAATTTTAGTTAAATGTGGTATACCACTGTAAAGAGTGAACCTTTAGCTACAAAATTTATATAGGAAATTTTTATCTATGTTGCTTTGTTTAACCGGTATAGAGCAAAAACGACAACGGTGGAAAAATTGAAATCTAAAAAATGCCGGGGTTGAACCGCCACCCCCCCCGGGATAAATAAGTTTCAGGTTTGATCGCCCATGAAATATTAGATATCTACACTGGATTCGTGTTCAGCATGCATTACTCTTTATAATCAGCATGCATTTATAATCACGTACCTCGAGATTTGGAGAGCAAATATTATTGCAGATATTACAAAATTTCCACGCGTAGAAAATTTCACTTTTCACCACGAAAAACACGTTTGCCTCCGTAAAAATCATAACACGGCAGGTAACCTGCCGAAACTCCGTTGGTCACATGGGTACCATAAGCAGCGTTTACAATGTTAATAGCGAGTTCGCACAATATACAGGTTCTGAGATATTTGATTTGGCGGTTCAACCCCGTTGGCGGTTTAGCCCCGGTCTCCCCTACTTCTTGCCATTTGAGTTAGCATGTCAGAGCAACCGGATTGTCCATTGCGTTCCATCTTGAATTTTTTTTACAGTCGTTTATTAGGATTGCCCTGCTTTTAAATGTATTATTATTAAACTACTGATATCGATATATTATTAGTAATTTAATATTAAAGCTTGACAGAGTGACGTAAACTAATTCGCTCATAGTATTAACAAGTATTATGCGTTCAAATTCTCGAAAGATAGCTTCTTTACTATGCTCTCTCTTTATGTCGATCGATTCGGATAAAATCTCCGAAGTCTTTCTTTCTCTCGCGATATTCCTGATACATAATCCTAGAGTAAAACTGTACAAAAGCTCTACGAAAGTGGCGATATTTTTCACGGATCTGGTTCGAGTCTCGGCTCTTGGGGAAGGTGCGCATGTAGAAAGAGTACGCCAACACAGTTTATCCTGCTAAATGGTTATTAATTCTCTATAAGTTCTGTATTGTTTACACATAAATTATAGAATATCTAACGTTTCTTTTTTTTCGATGTCCTGTGAAATTGTACAATAGAGTTACAAATAAAGATAAAGCCACACTTTACGTATAATCTGATTCAGTCTTTGCTAATGTTACATAATAACGTGCGAAAGAACTAACAGTTAGACTATTTAAGAGGCTATTTAAGAATTTAATCAAGATACTGGAAGCATAAAACTGTTCAGCTAGCTTTACACAAGATATTGGTCTTCTTCTTTATGAAATCGTCAAATTATGATTATGATACAATTTCTACATTATCACCAGCATCGAATCTAATCTTATTTATCGTGATACTCTGAGAAACTGTTAATCCATTGTCTTAATAAACTCGATCGCGGCGCAGAGAACTGCGTCCACCAATATTGTTCCTCTCCCTCCAATCGATTCCCGTAAAAGCTGTCTACATATTGAACAGTCGATACAACGACGGCGGATTAGTCTGACATTAAGCACACGTTAACAATCACTCTTCTTGCTAAAATCACATTATCTCTTTTCAATCGCATACCTTGATTATGACATAGACCAGCACGGGAGTCAGATCGTTGGCAGCAGGTATGCCTCTTTCCGACGCCATGGAGAGGAGATTCATGATGGTAGTCGCGCAACAAAATATACGCTGCAACTTATCCCTAGGAGTCTTATACGCCGATATCACAGCCAATTCAGTCTGCGCCCATGACCAGGGGCATTTGTAATGATAAACCTTTGGAATGCGTAGGTCCTTGTGATTTGGAGTTACGACCTTCGCCAACTTTTTGATGTGACCGTGAAGAAGCTGGTCCCTATATACATCTCCATCTTCATTTAGGGGTGCGTTCCGATTCCCCACCTGGGTGCTGAAAATCTATAGTGCACGTGACATATACTATAGGATTTTTAGCACTCGGGTGGGAATCCGAACGTAGCCTAGATAGAGCGCATTGTGGTATACCCGTGCCATGACGGTTCTTTCCACCACGACTCTCGCCAAATCTAACTGGTGGCGCTCGCCGCTGAAAGTAAGAAGTAAGTTTAGACGTCTCTGAGTACTCCGCTAAGATCAATTGCGAGATAAATAATTATATCATTGTACATTGCCAGATCGGATCGTTGTCCTTCCCTAGTGGGCCTTCCCTAGAAAATTATCCGCGAGATCCTGTTTCTCGTCAGCTAGCGTAAGCTTTTTAAACTCTTCGTAGAAAACGCAGGAAGAAAGCCTCCTTTTTTTCCAAAATACCCTCACACAAACGGATACAAGATGATTATTGATAGCATCCCGATCGCACTTAACTCGCACGCATAATCTGGAAAATATTATTATTAAACGGTTAAACATCTTACATTTAAACATCTTACATTTACTTATACATTACATACAAAGATGATATTTATATATAAACAGTACCTATCTAAGTGAGCTAATGTCGACAGCAATCCTGACGACATCTGATTAAATATGCGATATAAGGAGATCGTTTTTGATAATCCTCTCGAAGTGATTTGAAGAGCTTTCTACATCCATCGTCATTAAATAGACGCACGCAACATAAAGTTTCATGAAGATGAGCTATTAATGCCCTATCCTGCAGGATTATAGCTTCTGCCAATTGTAGTTGTAAAAACGCAACCAGGTTCGTTTTCTTTCTGAGACCAACAATGTCTCTGTAATAAAATTTTATATGCGAATATTTGAACATTAAGTAATTAAGTAATCCATAAAAAAATCCACACTTTTTGTTTTGTACACCATGATTGAAAATAATACAATAAATACCTCTGAAGTATTCCATGGAATGTGTCCATGAAGGTCAGCAGTGCTAAGTACCATACGTAATTTTCTTTTAGCATCCGCAAAAGCATAAGAGAGTTCTACATTATTCGGATCGATTGAAAGTCTTTTCGTCTTCCACCTCTTTTGTACGGGACTGATTGCTTTCGACCAAGGCTGTATTGCTAGCTGCGCTTGGCTTTCTTCTGTATTTCGCTAATATATCATCGGTAGTATCTGAAATTAATCAAAAGAACAATTTATTACTGTCTAAAACTTGCAGGAAAACTTTTCCTTTTTTTTTTAGCATTACTTTCCGATTTATCTTCGATTCGATTCTACAAAACTATTAAAACAGAAACCGTTATATTGTAACAAAATAATATTGCTTGAAACAAAACTTTATATTGCTTGTCTCGAAAAGAACATTCTCTGTTCCAAATAATACATCTATCCTGTCATCCTCTTTCTTATAACGCACCTGATTTGGCGATGCACCTAGCTCCAGAGCTTGACGACCTTGAGCAATCTTAGAGAGATCATTGACGAGCTTCTCGAAGAGATTCGCTGCTGAGAGATCGCAATCATAGTTAACGTAGATGTCGACGACGCTCTGGGCATCCTCGTAAGCGCATGTATGACCATCCACTTGTGCTCGAAAGAGCTGCTAGAGGTCTCGAGAATGTTCATAAAGATCTCCTTGAAGAACACCTCAATCTGCATCTTGAGGTGCATCTTGAAACGGGCGAGCAACGCCAGGAACAGTGCTAACGACAGCTCGAACACTTCCGGCACCCGAAGACACGCCAGTCTTCGACAGCGCGACACACAAGTACTGTTTAATGGCGATAACAAACATCTCGTTAGAGCGCAATATTGGACCGGCATTCTGCAAGATTCCCAGAAGTAACTGAAGCGACAAGATCTTGGAACGGAGCTCGTGCGATCTTGGATCGGGAGTGCCGTCCGGCAGCGGTTTCATAGAGAGCTTGCAGAGAGCGCGAAATACCAGGACTGCATCCTTTTGCAGCACATGGGTGAATTTCGCAGTTACCATGTTGTCATTCTCAGCGGCCGCCTCGTCAACGTTGTCCTCCGGACTGCCGTTCTCCAAACTGACTTCCTCTTCCAATGGCACCACGGATTTTACTACATCATCAAGAATACTCTTGACAATAATTGTTTGAGAATCAATGTTATCATTACTAGGAGCATTCTCTGGACTTAGCTCGGCTTCAGTTTCGCCGTTTGCTATGACAGAACCCTCCTGCTGATGTTCCCCATCAAGCCTCACGTTCTCTTCCTCCGCCAGAGTCTCCATTCGCGCGAAGATCACGTTGATAATCTGCGTGAGTCGCATGGGCTGTTTGATTCACCAGGTTGCGCGACGCCAAGTAAACGTTGTAAACAGTACGAATTGTTAACAGTACCGTACCCTCGTGTACCTCCACATGCTGGCTTGTCATTACAGTCAGCAAAGCTTTAATAATCTGCAGCTGCACACCCTCATCGGTCTGTGGACCGGTGAAGCAACCGCAAATTGTCTCGACAATGCGCACAATCAGCAGCTTGTTAGGCTCCGTTGAATCAGGCACATTGCCAGTGAGATGGCCATATGCGATTAACTTCTGCAGGCAGTCCAGTGCTGTGTCATCACAATCCGCGGTGACTTGATCTGACATGCTAACTCAAATGGCAAGAAGTACTTCTCAGCGGTAATGACATTTGAGTCGCTCTGGGGCTATGGCAGGGCGTTTTGAGATAACATCTTCACCCTGCACAGCTGGTACATCTTTGATCTCGTTACGGAGGTCCTCTGCAAGATGGAAATATATGAGTGACAAACTTAATTAGCAACTATCGCTTATAGCTACAGGCTTATAGCCTGTATATTTATTTATTTCAGTATAAATAATTTTTGAAACGTTTATATTAATTCTGACTGCAGACGGACCTTCGGGAACACTAGTGCCTTCTTCTTTTAACATGAATAACTAAAAATCTATATTTCGGCTAATTACCGAGTTTATAAATATTTAATTAAAATTATCTGGGTGACTCACAAACCTTTTTAATCACACTTCATAACTCTTCATACAAAATACAAACGATTCCATATAAAAACTTTTATTAATTTATCTATTTCGGCTAAATGCATGGTGTAAAATAAATAATTAATTACAATTAAACGAATGACTCACAAACCTTTTCAATTGCACTTCAAAAATCTTCATACGAAATACAAACGATTTAATATAGAGATTCTTTAAAAAGACGTTTATTTCCGGCCAAATACATACGAATGCTCCGTAACGTCAAACATCCTCATTATCGATACAGGTCCTACCTTACTGCCTGGCATTCCCGGAAGGGGTTTACCTACATACAATTTTTGCAATATCAGTATATTTCTAATTGACAGAGTTGCTGTTACTTTTAACACATATTTGAAAAATATATTATTACCTATATAATGGTCAATTTCAATTTGCTGGAATGTCAATGTATCAACTTGTGGATTCAAGGTAGCGGAGGAGCCCTGCTCCATTTTGCAGATGTATTTTCTTGTTCAGGTCCCTGTGTGCATAAAAGAGAATTATTAATAAGTAATATAAACATATACAATTAACGTAGTATCATGAAAAACTGTTGTTAATAACTGGAAATATAATGAGGACAGAGTGAGATGAACAAGTTCAATAGTGAAATGAATGATTACCTAAATTTGGGCTTCTTCTTGGGAAAACGGTTTGTAATTTATTTACTCATGTTTTCTCGTGCACAGGAACATATATCAACAGAATCCTGATCCTAACTCTCGCTCCACCCTAGCAGAGGGAGGCTGACCCAGGAATCTGCGTGCGCAGCGAGGGCTGCGAGGGGAGTTTCCACAGCAGTAAGTATGGCGTTCTCAATTCAGCCATGAAGAAACAACTGCAAACACTCTAAAACAATAAAAACAATATATTTTAAAAACATTTTATATAAATAAATATGAATAAAAAAAAAAACAAGAAAATATATTCTTTTGGGCTTCATTTCTCTGCTGTTTTCTGCGTGAAGTTCGCGAATTGATTCAAATGCTATGAACACCAGTGCAAAACAAATTAAAGCAAACAAAGTATTCGTCGCATTCAACTTTTTCCATAATACTTTATTTGTTTATGCGGTCGCGACCATCATAACTCCACACTCTTGATTCACTCCGCATAAACAAATAAATTAATATGGACAAAGTTGAACCTCACTAATACTTTGTTTCCTTTAATTTGTTTTATTGTATGTACGTAATGGTAATTATACTAATTATTTAGTTTAGAGTTTAGGGGCCTTACCTCAAATATCGATGAAATTATGCTCAATCGACGCGTTTTTGCACGAAACGAAAGAAAAAAGTGACGCTCTGCCCCGCGACGCGAGATATTAAACGTTTTAAAGTTGACAGGAATCAGGTTACAGGTTATGAATGTTATGATTCGTGTCGTAGCAACACCATCAAACACTGAACGACACATGCGCGCGCATTCATCGAAATATCAATGTTCGACCACATGGGTTGATATTCGATGAATCGCTAGTAACCCGAGGCAGAACGTGTGACGTCATTAATCGATCTCGGGTCGATCAAATCCGCTTCAATCGAAAACGCTATTAAGGTGATCCTAAAGCCAAATTACCGACAATTGCAGGGAAGGGTCTAGCTTTGCGTAGACTGCACAGAACTTAATTTTTTTTACACAATTAAAGTATGCACGAAACACATTGCGCGAGTGTGATTTCAAGACAAAATATTTTAAAAAATTACAAATTTACATTTTCATAAAAAATCGATAAAATACTTTGCAATACCTTGTGTATATAATAATAAAATAATAAAATTATTAACACTAAATTACACATGATTACATATGAAAAGCAATTGTATTTCCATCTTTTGGCATTGTAAACTGAAGTAAATAAATGTTTCTATTCTTATATATTAATAAAAATACTAGTTTATACTTTGTTTTAAATTATGATAAAATATTCTATAAGTATACCGTCACTGGAGAAGCTCATATTAAAGACTCTTTTATATTCGCTTCTCCGTCGCGTATCGTATAAGAATATTTGAAATCATTAACAACAAAGATTAAAACGAGTGTTTTTTTCGGAATATATAGAACAGTCGATAATCAGTTTATCTTCAATTACCACCGGGCCCCCGGCCAGTCACGAAAATTTACCCAGGATTGTCTCTTTAATAGTATCTCGTCGGTGGTCTAGCTTTGCGTAGACTGCACAGAACTTAATTTTTTTTTTACACAATTGAAGTATGCACGAAAACACATTGCGCGAGTGTTGATTTCAAGATAAAAATCGATTTTTTATGAATGTATTTTTGTAATTTTTTTCGATTTTTGTCTTGAAATCAACACTCGCGCAATGTGTTTTCGTGCATACTTTAATTGTGTAAAAAAAAATTAAGTTCTGTGCAGTCTACGCAAAGCTAGACCCTTCCCTGCAATTGTCGGTAATTTGGCTTTAGGATCACCTTAATAGCGTTTTCGATTGAAGCGGATTTGATCGACCCGAGATCGATTAATGACGTCACACGTTCTGCCTCGGGTTACTAGCGATTCATCGAAATATCAACCCATGTGGTCGAACATTGATATTTCGATGAATGCGCGCGCATGTGTCGTTCAGTGTTTGATGGTGTTGCTACGACACGAATCATAACATTCATAACCTGTAACCTGATTCCTGTCAACTTTAAAACGTTTAATATCTCGCGTCGCGGGGCAGAGCGTCACTTTTTTCTTTCGTTTCGTGCAAAAACGCGTCGATTGAGCATAATTTCATCGATATTTGAGGTAAGGCCCCTAAACTCTAAACTAAATAATTAGTATAATTACCATTACGTACATACAATAAAACAAATTAAAGGAAACAAAGTATTAGTGAGGTTCAACTTTGTCCATATTAATTTATTTGTTTATGCGGAGTGAATCAAGAGTGTGGAGTTATGATGGTCGCGACCGCATAAACAAATAAAGTATTATGGAAAAAGTTGAATGCGACGAATACTTTGTTTGCTTTAATTTGTTTTGCACTGGTGTTCATAGCATTTGAATCAATTCGCGAACTTCACGCAGAAAACAGCAGAGAAATGAAGCCCAAAAGAATATATTTTCTTGTTTTTTTTTTTATTCATATTTATTTATATAAAATGTTTTTAAAATATATTGTTTTTATTGTTTTAGAGTGTTTGCAGTTGTTTCTTCATGGCTGAATTGAGAACGCCATACTTACTGCTGTGGAAACTCCCCTCGCAGCCCTCGCTGCGCACGCAGATTCCTGGGTCAGCCTCCCTCTGCTAGGGTGGAGCGAGAGTTAGGATCAGGATTCTGTTGATATATGTTCCTGTGCACGAGAAACATGAGTAAAATAAATTACAAACCGTTTTCCCAAGAAGAAGCCCAAATTTAGGTAATCATTCATTTCACTATTGAACTTGTTCATCTCACTTCTGTCCTCATTATATTTCCAGTTATTAACAACAGTTTTTCATGATACTACGTTAATTGTATATGTTTATATTACTTATTAATAATTCTCTTTTATGCACACAGGGACCTGAACAAGAAAATACATCTGCAAAATGGAGCAGGGCTCCTCCGCTACCTTTGAATCCACAAGTTGATACATTGACATTCCAGCAAATTGAAATTGACCATTATATAGGTAATAATATATTTTTCAAATATGTGTTAAAAGTAACAGCAACTCTGTCAATTAGAAATATACTGATATTGCAAAAATTGTATGTAGGTAAACCCCTTCCGGGAATGCCAGGCAGTAAGGTAGGACCTGTATCGATAATGAGGATGTTTGACGTTACGGAGCATTCGTATGTATTTGGCCGGAAATAAACGTCTTTTTAAAGAATCTCTATATTAAATCGTTTGTATTTCGTATGAAGATTTTTGAAGTGCAATTGAAAAGGTTTGTGAGTCATTCGTTTAATTGTAATTAATTATTTATTTTTACACCATGCATTTAGCCGAAATAGATAAATTAATAAAAGTTTTTATATGGAATCGTTTGTATTTTGTATGAAGAGTTATGAAGTGTGATTAAAAAGGTTTGTGAGTCACCCAGATAATTTTAATTAAATATTTATAAACTCGGTAATTAGCCGAAATATAGATTTTTAGTTATTCATGTTAAAAGAAGAAGGCACTAGTGTTCCCGAAGGTCCGTCTGCAGTCAGAATTAATATAAACGTTTCAAAAATTATTTTATACTGAAATAAATAAATATACAGGCTATAAGCCTGTAGCTATAAGCGATAGTTGCTAATTAAGTTTGTCACTCATATATTTCCATCTTGCAGAGGACCTCCGTAACGAGATCAAAGATGTACCAGCTGTGCAGGGTGAAGATGTTATCTCAAACGCCCTGCCATAGCCCCAGAGCGACTCAAATGTCATTACCGCTGAGAAGTACTTCTTGCCATTTGAGTTAGCATGTCAGATCAAGTCACCGCGGATTGTGATGACACAGCACTGGACTGCCTGCAGAAGTTAATCGCATATGGCCATCTCACTGGCAATGTGCCTGATTCAACGGAGCCTAACAAGCTGCTGATTGTGCGCATTGTCGAGACAATTTGCGGTTGCTTCACCGGTCCACAGACCGATGAGGGTGTGCAGCTGCAGATTATTAAAGCTTTGCTGACTGTAATGACAAGCCAGCATGTGGAGGTACACGAGGGTACGGTACTGTTAACAATTCGTACTGTTTACAACGTTTACTTGGCGTCGCGCAACCTGGTGAATCAAACAGCCCATGCGACTCACGCAGATTATCAACGTGATCTTCGCGCGAATGGAGACTCTGGCGGAGGAAGAGAACGTGAGGCTTGATGGGGAACATCAGCAGGAGGGTTCTGTCATAGCAAACGGCGAAACTGAAGCCGAGCTAAGTCCAGAGAATGCTCCTAGTAATGATAACATTGATTCTCAAACAATTATTGTCAAGAGTATTCTTGATGATGTAGTAAAATCCGTGGTGCCATTGGAAGAGGAAGTCAGTTTGGAGAACGGCAGTCCGGAGGACAACGGTGACGAGGCGGCCGCTGAGAATGACAACATGGTAACTGCGAAATTCACCCATGTGCTGCAAAAGGATGCAGTCCTGGTATTTCGCGCTCTCTGCAAGCTCTCTATGAAACCGCTGCCGGACGGCACTCCCGATCCAAGATCGCACGAGCTCCGTTCCAAGATCTTGTCGCTTCAGTTACTTCTGGGAATCTTGCAGAATGCCGGTCCAATATTGCGCTCTAACGAGATGTTTGTTATCGCCATTAAACAGTACTTGTGTGTCGCGCTGTCGAAGACTGGCGTGTCTTCGGTGCCGGAAGTGTTCGAGCTGTCGTTAGCACTGTTCCTGGCGTTGCTCGCCCGTTTCAAGATGCACCTCAAGATGCAGATTGAGGTGTTCTTCAAGGAGATCTTTATGAACATTCTCGAGACCTCTAGCAGCTCTTTCGAGCACAAGTGGATGGTCATACATGCGCTTACGAGGATGCCCAGAGCGTCGTCGACATCTACGTTAACTATGATTGCGATCTCTCAGCAGCGAATCTCTTCGAGAAGCTCGTCAATGATCTCTCTAAGATTGCTCAAGGTCGTCAAGCTCTGGAGCTAGGTGCATCGCCAAATCAGGTGCGTTATAAGAAAGAGGATGACAGGATAGATGTATTATTTGGAACAGAGAATGTTCTTTTCGAGACAAGCAATATAAAGTTTTGTTTCAAGCAATATTATTTTGTTACAATATAAACGGTTTCTGTTTTAATAGTTTTGTAGAATCGAATCGAAGATAAATCGGAAAGTAATGCTAAAAAAAAAAGGAAAAGTTTTCCTGCAAGTTTTAGACAGTAATAAATTGTTCTTTTGATTAATTTCAGATACTACCGATGATATATTAGCGAAATACAGAAGAAAGCCAAGCGCAGCTAGCAATACAGCCTCGGTCGAAAGCAATCAGTCCCGTACAAAAGAGGTGGAAGACGAAAGACTTTCAATCGATCCGAATAATGTAGAACTCTCTTATGCTTTTGCGGATGCTAAAAGAAAATTACGTATGGTACTTAGCACTGCTGACCTTCCATGGAACACATTCCATGGAATACTTCAGAGGTATTTATTGTATTATTTTTCAATCATGGTGTACAAAACAAAGTGTGATTTTTTTATGGATTACTTAATTACTTAATGTTCAAATATTCGCATATAAAATTTTATTACAGAGACATTGTTGGTCTCAGAAAGAAAACGAACTGGTTGCGTTTTTACAACTACAATTGGCAGAAGCTATAATCCTGCAGGATAGGGCATTAATAGCTCATCTTCATGAAACTTTATGTTGCGTGCGTCTATTTAATGACGATGGATGTAGAAAGCTCTTCAAATCACTTCGAGAGGATTATCAAAAACGATCTCCTTATATCGCATATTTAATATGATGTCGTCAGGGATTGCTGTCGACATTAGCTCACTTAGATAGGTACTGTTTATATATAAATATCATCTTTGTATGTAATGTATAAGTAAATGTAAGATGTTTAAATGTAAGATGTGTTAACCGTTTAATAATAATATTTTCCAGATTATGCGTGCGAGTTAAGTGCGATCGGGATGCTATCAATAATCATCTTGTATCCGCTTGTGTGAGGGTATTTTTGGAAAAAAAGGAGGCTTTCCTCCTGCGTTTCTGCGAAGAGTTTAAAAAACTTACGCTAGCTGAGGAGAAAGAGGATCTCGTGGATAATTTTCTAGGGAAGGTCCACGCGGAAATGGACAACGATCCGATCTGGCAATGTACATGAATATAATTATTTATCTCGCAATTGATCTTAGCGGAGTGCTCAGAGACGTCTGAACTTACTTCTTACTTTCAGCGGCGAGCGCCAACCAGTTAGATTTGGCGAGAGTCGTGGTGGAAAGAACCGTCATGGCACGGGTATACCACAATGCGCTCTATCTAAATGAAGATGGAGATGTATATAGGGACCAGCTTCTTCACGGTCACATCAAAAAGTTGGCGAAGGTCGTAACTCCAAATCACAAGGACCTACGCATTTCAAAGGTTTATCATTACGAATGCCCCTGGTCATGGGCGCAGGCTGAATTGGCTGTGATATCGGCGTATAAGACTCCTAGGGATAAGTTGCAGCTTGTATTTCGTTGCGCGACTACCATCATGAATCTCCTCTCCATGGCGTCGGAAAGAGGCATACCTGCTGCCGACGATCTGACTCCCGTGCTGGTCTATGTCATAATCAAGGTATGCGATTGAAAAGAGATAATGTGATTTTAGCAAGAAGAGTGATTGTTAACGTGTGCTTAATTTCAGACTAATCCGCCGTCGTTGTATCGACTGTTCAATATGTAGACAGCTTTTACGGGAATCGATTGGAGGGAGAGGAACAATATTGGTGGACGCAGTTCTCTGCGCCGCGATCGAGTTTATTAAGACAATGGATTAACAGTTTCTCAAGAGTATCACGATAAATAAGATTAGATTCGATGCTGGTGATAATGTAGAAATGTATCATAATCATAATTTGACGATTTCATAAAGAAGAAGCTAGCTGAACAGTTTTATGCTTCCAGTATCTTGATTAAAATTCTTAAATAGCCTCTTAAATAGTCTAACTGTTAGTTCTTTCGCACGTTATTATGTAACATTAGCAAAGACTGAATCAGATTATACGTAAAGTGTGGCTTTATCTTTATTTGTAACTCTATTGTACAATTTCACAGGACATCGAAAAAAAAGAAACGTTTAGATATTCATATATGAACACGATTCTTTCTGTTGTATCACAGCTTTAATAAAAATATGTACTTTCTAGGTATTGGTCCGAGATTATAAACTGTGAGATCTTACACTCTAAGCGCGGTATCATATCATTTCCTTCAAGAACAAAAAGAAGATGTCCAGCATAAGGATATTACGGGGATTACAAAACAGAAATGCACAGACACGTCGACGTCTCGCTGTATATTGTTTGAAAGATGCCTACTTACCACTTAGGCTGCGTTCGGGGAGCGCGCTATTAGCGCTATTGCATCGTTCTATCTTTATCGCTCATCAGGTGTAAAACAAGGATAGAATAAGCAAATAGCGCTAATAGCGCGCTTTCCGAATCCAGCCTTAGATTGTTGGACAAACTAATGTGCATTATTATCTATATGGAAATGGCAAGAGTTACAGGGGGGGGAAGGAGAAATATCCATTTCTAGCTTATTGACTCGCGGGCAACAAATCAAAACATAGAATATTTATAATAATTATAATTGCAGAGCGTTACCGCTTATGGACGCACTATGATAGAACTAACAAAGCAAGCAGTGGAGGATCGCTTTCGAGTAGAAAATGGATACAAAAACGATGCGACAGTCATATGCGGCGACACGGATTCCGTGATGATAAAGTTTGGCGTAAAATCTATAGAAGATGCAATGGAACTCCTCGGTAGAGAGGCGGCCGATTACGTGACGTCTAAATTCATCGAGCCTATAAATCTGGAGTTTGAGAAAGTGTATTTTCCGTATCTCTTAATCAACAAGAAACGTTATGCTGGCCTGTATTTTACCAAACCCGATATGGCCGTAGCCGTGATTAATGCCAACCGGTGATGTTCGTTGTAGATATGTGGGGTCCTGAGAAGGGCCGTTTGTGTTCTAATGTGGCCCTGAAAAGGGCCGTTTGGTTGCGCTTTAGTGTGGCAGACGTTCGCTCCAGATAATGCACGGTGCCGTTCGCGTACGGTGGAGCGGCTGCTGCGGTCCCCACGGGCCGGGCTTCCTCCAAGCCGGAGGTGTACCGGACGGCATGTAGGAGGCTCGGTGGTCGAGATCCGTATCCTCGGTCTGATGTCCTGAGGCTGCTGTTTCGGCGGCGGCGACGTGCGTGAAGTAGATGGCCGCGTATTCCGGCGGCGCAGTATCACGGCTTATCCAAAAGCAGAGTTCTCGTTCGGTGGCTTCCATACAGGAAGATCACTGAAGTGGAATTGCCCGCTGATGCCTTTGCTGCTGGCCTTTATATACAGTGCCTGTCGAACTTTAAACGCGAGAAAGCTCAGCCGCCTGGTGGTGAAAATCCTTGTTAGGCATTTTCTTCTCGGTGTTTTGATCGTGCGGATGGCACGTGCTCGTCGCGCGTTCGGCGTGCGTACGACCGGTTGCCGTTCCGCCGGCTCGGCTTGACGTGTATAACCGGTTGCCGTTCTGCAGGCGCGATAGATTGTGTGTGTGGTCTGTTGACCGCCACAGGACCCCCCTGGTTGTGAAAAAGCCCCGGTTAGGTGAAACTGAACCGGACAGGAGGCTTCGTTGTTCTGCCTGCCCTGGTTTGTTTGGCTCGTTCTTCCGTAGATGGCTGGATTCGGGATTTGTCCTCTTCTTCTGTCAGTGTGTATGCTGGTTTCAGTCGATCTATCGAGACGTTGATTGCCTTTCCTCTGACTCGTATTTTGAAGGTTTTTTCGCCTCTGTTGAGTACCTCGTATGGTCCGTCATACGGAGGTTGTAGAGCTCCGGTTGGTGTATCCTGTCGCAGGAAGACTTTTGGTGTAGTCTGTATGTCTTTGAAGATGAATGTGGCGTTGTGGCCGTGGCGCTTGAGTTTCGGACTTAGTTGTTCCATTGTCCGTCGTAGTCTGGTGATCAGGTCCTCCGTGTCTGCTTTGTTGGCTGTCTCTCATTCTTCCAAGAACTGCCCTGGCAGGCGGATAGGTTCCCCGAAGACTAGCTCGGCTGGTGTTGCGTCTAGGTCTTCCTTCCATGCGGCTCGGATCTCCATTAGTACTATTGGTAGTACTTCGGTCCAATCGGTTGTCTCGTGGCATTTGATGGCAGCCTTCATTTGTCGATGGAATCGTTCCACCATTCCGTTTGCTACTGGATGGTAAGCTTAAGAAGTCCCATTTATGATAAAACGAGAGAGAGAGAGAGAGAGAGAGAGAGAGAGAGAGAGAGAGAGAGAGAGAGAGAGAGAGAGAGAGAGAGAGAGAGAGAGAGAGAGAGAGAGAGAGAGAGAGAGAGAGAGAGAGAGAGAGAGAGAGAGAGAGAGAGAGAGAGAGAGAGAGAGAGAGAGAGAGAGAGAGAGAGAGAGAGAGAGAGAGAGAGAGAGGAGAGAGAGAGAGAGAGAGAGAGAGAGAGAGAGAGAGAGAGAGAGAGAGGAGAGAGAGAGAGAGAGAGAGAGAGAGAGAGAGAGAGAGAGAGAGAGAGAGAGAGAGAGAGAGAGAGAGTATTAAAGTATTCAGCGAAGGAAAGTAGACGTAGGGCTACGTCAACTACCTTTGGCTGAATAATAATGACAGTTATAGAATTCATTAGAACATACAAAAACAAAATAAAGATTTTATAGTTTCTCTAGAATTTTATCCAGTTTCTCCATTAATCTATCTGATATACCCATCTTCTCATCATGTCTCTTCTGTTTCCCTTCTGCTATTTTTCGTGCTTCTTCAACTGTCTGTACGTCTGCAATCTTACGTTTACCTGTAAATATCAATAATATAAAATATAATTTATTAGAATATTAATACGGAGCGGATAAGTATAAATTAATCTTTACAATTATCGTAAAAATATTGAATAACCAACGTAGTACTTCCAACTTACCACGTTCAGCTTTGATAGCATTACTTTTACTAATTGTTAACGTATATGTCACTTGAGACAGAGGGTCATGCAAATTGATTTGTGTATAATCCATTTTTCCAATTATATGTGTATATCAGTGTATATATAGTTTTGCTAACGCTAACGTTTCAGACTCCAAAATCTGAAACAAACGCTTGTGTTAATGCATATTGAATAATACCACTATCAAAATAAAAACAGCTTCTATATAAAACTTTTATGTCCGTTTCTACCAATGTATATTAACTTTAAAGAAGAATAGAACGATTTACAATTACACGTAGAAAACACATCCTTGTAATTCGCAATAGTGCAATATTCGTTTACTTACGATAAACGATAAACATCCAAGTATTGCAGCAAGTATCCAAGTATTGCTGTTAGGATTTAACTGTGTGAAACCTAAAAAAGAATGGAACGATGTACTATTATCACGTAGAAAACACATTCTTGTAATTCGCAATAGTGCAATATTCACTTACTTACCTATCACTAGGATGAACAATAGGCATCAGGTATAATAAAGCAACAGGCTCGTGAAGATGTTATGCCGTTTCAACGTGGATCTTATATTATCCAATTCGAATTACACAAAGATAAGAAGTTGAACTGAGATTAAAGTTAATCTACGTTAGAGAAAATGGACATTATCAGGTATTGCAGCGAGCGAAGCTGTTAGGATTTAATTGTGCGAAACCTAAAAGAATAGAACGATTTACAATAATCACGTAGAAAACACATTCTTGTAATTCGCAACAGTGCAATAATATTCACTTTACTTACCTATCACTAGGGATTAACAATAAGCATCAGGTTACAGGTAATAAAGCAACAGGCTCGTGATAACTCGTGGATTAAATCTCAGTTCAACTTACATTTTATCTTTTTCCAATTCGAACTAGAAAAAAATAAAAAGTAAATTGAACGGATGTTATTAAAGTTGATCTACGTTGGGGAAAATTGATATTAAATTTAACTGTGAAATAAGAATTAATTGAATAAAATATTCGTACGAGATACGGCTACTGTTATCCAACTAAGGGTGCGGTCACATGGACTGATATTTTCCGCGTAAAGCCCGTATCAGACTGCGGATTGGGATTGAGATTGGATTGAAATTTAATCAATCAGAATAGAGAAAACTGATTTCAAGTTTAGTAAACTTTGCTCTGATTGGTCAAATTTCAATCCAATCTCAATCCCAATCCGTAGTCTGATACGGGTATAACGCGTATCGCGTAACCAATCAGAAACGCGAATATGCATAACCGAAAATGCGAAACGCTTCTAATTGGTTACGCAATTACGCGTTACGCGGAAAATACATGCCATGTGACTCCAGCCTAACCTTTTTGTCGTAATAATACAAATGGCGAACGCTACCGTTGCTGTTCGCGGAGTTCGCAAACGCTTTCAAACGCTAACGCTACCGGTGCACTACCTCGGAAGGAAGACCGTTAGTAGCGAGCAGTTATGACGTATAACACTACCAGTAATGACGTCACGACAGCGTTTGGTAGCGCTAGAGTCCCTCTAATAAGAGTCGCGACACGTAGCAGCAACTTTTGATTGGTTCGCATTTTCGGCAAAAGCACGAGAAACAGAAAGAGAAAGAAATATAAGAGAGAAAGAGAAAGCGATATGAATGTATATCACTTGTATATCGCTTTCTCTTTCTCTCTTATTTTGCCGAAACTCAAGATGTCGCGACTCTTATTAGAGGGACTCTAGTAGTAGCGCTATCATAGGGCTTCGCGAACAGCCAGTAGCGCTAGGTAGCGCTAATAGCGTCTCCCCGAACGCACCCTAGTAGTTACGATACAGGATTTAAAATTTGCCGCTCTTTATTGTCATAATATTATGCTTAACTTATATACATAAAGGTGTGTGCGTGTGCGTGTATGCTGTGTGGATGAGTGGAAAGGTGTGCGTATGCGTGTATGCTATGTGGATGAGTGGTAAAGTGTGTGTGTGCGTGTGCGTGTGCGTGTGATCATGCCCGCTGTTAATTTTGAGTCCAGAAGGATGACTCCTTATCATGCTCTCCGCAGAACGTCGTCTTGCTGATCGTCTCATATGTCTTCTTGAGTGCCGACCGCGCAACCACCTGTTAATAAAATTAATTATTGGCATTAGTCGCACGAGATATTTGCGTAATCAAGATATTAATTTGGATTATGATAATGTATTTTATTAAATGTGGTTAGGTCCGCACAAAAGATATTGGTGTTCTTGTCAAAACATATATATTATATATGCTGATGCGATCAAATATGTCATACTCGAAAATGTCCTACTGAGAATCGCTAACTCGTAGGAAGGCGGCGGGGTCTCCGGCGGGGTCTCTGTAACCCCGGCTGTGTTTGAAACCGTTGAAGGTCGTCTGCGTCTCTGGCACCATCGGACAACATGTACGCAAATCCAACATATAATACCTATGACTAAGAACACGCTTAGCCATACGAGATAAAAAACATTCGGATCCATAACTTCGGCAAGTTTGTAGGTCCCGTTGTTGGATTCTGTAACACAAATGTCCGTGTGTGTGTGTGTGTGTGTACGCTTTTGTTGTCCGTTTATGCTCTAACTTCCGTAATTTTTTAGATATCGGGATGCATTTTTTTTTAATCGATAGAGTATCATGTAAGAAAGGTTGGGATTGAATTTGGCGATGTAATCGGTAAAGCGGTTCTTTTTTAAGAAAATTTCGAATTTTTGTAGAAATGTTTGTGGTTGCTCTAACTTCCGCAAATTTTAAGATATCGGGCTGTTTTTAATTTTATTATATTCTTCAGTTTTTTCTACCCCTATTTCATATATAATTCTTTAAGATTTGGTTGATTATAGACCCAGCTTTTTATACGCGATCAAAGGTCCATATGCGAAAGTCCATATATGGACCATGTAGTCTGAATTCCCAAAGTCAATTATCAATTTGATATTGCGTCAATTGTAAAACCCCACTTGTGCTACTAAGGTGACCCTTTTTCAATTCATAAAAAGGTTAAATTTAAAATGAAAAAAGTGTGCAAATTAGAAACTTGCACATTGCTTCCTCATCATTACAGATCGCTACCATTGCTCCTACTTTATTTCGCTCATAAAGCTTCCTCTATGAGGAAGCCAAACTAATAAATACTAATAATTATGCATCAAATAAAATTCAAGCTTTCTCATAAGAGGAGCTTTGTGAGCGAAATAAAATAAGAGCAATGGTAGCGATCTGTACCTAATGATGAGGAAGCAATGTGTAAGGTTCTAATTTTTTTATTTATACATTAATTTTTTATTTATACTTTAAAATAATTTTTTAAATACCTATATAAAAGTTATTGGCAATTTTTCTAATTCTATTATATTCTTCAATCTTTTCTACCCCATATATAATTCTTTAAAATTTGGTTGATTAGTTCTTGAGCTATAACCGTTTGAAGTTACGAAGAATCCGTACATAGGAAGCAAAATGTCCAAGTTTCAAATTTGCACACTTTTTTATTATATTAGCAATTTTTTAATAATTCTATTATATTGTTCAATCTTTTCTACCCCTATTTCATATAGAATTCTTTAAGATTTGGTTAATTAGTTCTTGAAATACAGACGTTTGAAATTTCGAGGATTCCGTGCAAATATAGGGCGCTCCATGAGTTAATTAATTAATTTCAACACTATGCAGCTAGCACTAAATTCGAATCGTGATATTTTCTTAAAGTAGAATGTCTCAGGATTATTTTGGGACCATAATCACGCGAGCATCTAATTAATTAATTTATCCATGGAGCGCGCGCGCAGCGCTCTATAATTCGTTACAGGATCGTCAAAGAATTAGGTGCTCGCGTGATTATGATCCCAAAATATAGCCCCTACCTCACGTCCGAAGCGGTCCGTGTCCGTTGAGCGAGCCCGCCAACTCTTTCTTCTTCTTCTGTTTATGGCCGGACAAACACGTACGGACAAACACCTTACATCCGTACACCATACATGCGTACAGCATCGGGGATCACGATCGACTAGCCGGCCCGCGCATCGCTTAAATCCTGAATCCAGTGCCGCCTGCTGGGGGTGGTTGTTGAATGAGCTGTGTAAAGTTGGCCCCCCCCACTACTGAAAATCGAATAATAACTATTACCATTCGTTTGGTGATCGTTTGGTGGTGTTTGGTAGTTCATTCCCGATGATTGGTAGTCAAAACTGTAACTACACGGAGAGAAAAATCAAATTATTTTTACGTGATAATTTTTTCACCTTAAATTTCTATCTATTTCTCATGTTATTATCCTGTGAATTGAAGTATTTTTAACGTGTTTGACAGCTATCTTATACTAAGTACGCTTGTCCTAGGATTATTACTCGAAATAAATCTTTATTTAATAACAACGCCACTATAAAAACAGCAGACGCTCTGCCTCTTTAAATTTACATGCGACCCACCGGATTTTACCGTGTCGCTCATGTAAAGTCAGCCGCCTAGCACCATGGATCCCTAGATATACATATACGTATATACGTATTTTTACTAAACGCCCACCGAAAAATGTCGTGGGTCAATAGTAACTGTAAGACAGCTGAATGACACGCATTGATCAGGTGGCGACGCTAGTAACTAAAACTTGGTAATCGTATGATAATACATATATCTATAAAGCTTTTCTAATAAAAACAGTATCCACCTTCTAAAAGCATGAATTTTGTAGAATAAGAAGTTGAATTTATTGTAAATATAACATGAGAAAAGTATAAGGTATTTATAATACAGGTTCACATAGTATTACGACTTGATTTTTCTCTCCGTGTAATAATGCGAAAAAAATACATATGCGCGTGAAGTTAGCCTCTCCTCTTGTAAAACTCGGCTTTCCAGTTTACAGACTGCGTATATCGTTATAACTGTAAGCATTCGTTTGGTGTTCGCGAGCTGACGTTTGGTAGTCCATTCCCGATTATTGGTAGTCAAAACTGTAACTAATAATGCGAAAAAAAGACATTATATATAATCTATACTATTATTATAAAGCAACAGGGTTTGCAGTTTTTTTGTTCGCTATGATCTCGAAAATTATTTGACCGAATTTTTACCAAAAGTATATGAAATAGGGGTAGAATTTTCCGAGGAGTGTTATAGGGTGTATAGTTTTTTGTTACCGATCTTTTGGAAACCGGTTTTTTTAATTTTTCTAATTTTTCGAGAAATAATTGACCGAATTTTAAAGAATTGTACATAAAACAGGGGTAGAATTTTCCGGGGAGTGCCATAAAGTGTATAATTTTTTGTTACCGATCTTTTTGGAAACCGGTATCAGAAGTTTTTTGAATTAGCCTTTTTTTTGTTCGCTATGATCTCGGAAACCAATGGATCGAATTTTTACTAAAAGTATATGAAATAGGGGTAGAATTTTCCGGGGAGTGTTATAGAGTGTATAGTTTTTTGTTACCGATTTTCTGGAAACCGGTTTTTTTAATTTTTCTAATTTTTCGAGAAATAATTGACCGAATTTTAAAGAATTGTATATAAAATAGGGGTAGAATTTCCCGGGGAGTGCTATAAACTGTATAGTTTTTCGTTACCGATCTTTTTAGGAACCGGTATCTTTTTGGAAATTGGTTACAAAATTTTTCCAATTTTTTAGGAAATAATTGAGTGAATCTCAAAGTATTGTATACGACGGAATTGCATTTCAGTCGATAAAAAAGTAATATTTTTCAATTTATAGCATTTTAGAGAGAGAGAGAGAGGGGCGTAGGGGAGAGAGAGGGAGAGAGAGGGAGAGGGGAAGAGAAAGAGAGAAGGGGAAAGAGAGAGGGAGAGAGACGAAGAGAGAGAGGGGGGGGGGGAAAGAGAGGGAGAGAGGGAGAGAGAGAGAGAGAGAGAGAGAGAGAGAGAGAGAGAGAGAGAGAGAGAGAGAGAGAGAGAGAGAGAGAGAGAGAGAGAGAGAGAGAGAGAGAGAGAGAGAGAGAGAGAGAGAGAGAGAGAGAGAGAGAGAGAGAGAGAGAGAGAGAGAGAGAGAGAGAGAGAGAGAGAGAGAGAGAGAGAGAGAGGGGAAGAGAGAGAGAGGGGGGAAGAGAGAGAGAGGGGGGAGATGGCGAGAGGGCGAGAGGGAGAGGGAGAAGGAGAAAGAGAGAGGGAGAGGGCGAGAGGGAGAGGGAGGGGGAGGGGGAAAAGGAGAGAGAGTCTTATTACATATGTCCTCCGGGGCGAAGCCCGGGTAACCAGCTAGTTATATATAAATATATATGATTAATATGTGGTTATATATGAAAGGCCGTAGCCGGATAAGAAGGGTCAATGTGCCCCCACACGGATCATGCTCATTTTTTTTGCTCTTTGATTGCTATCAGTGTCACTTATAATTTAGTCAAATATTAGCCCTTAATATTGAACCGTTTTGCTGTAAAAAATAAAAATAAAAATGTCGAAAATAATTCATATCTTTTGATCGGCTTAACCGATTTTGATGAAATTTTAATATGTTGTAGATATCATTGAGACACATTTGTGGAAAATTCGGGAAAGGTTTCTGATGACAGAAACATTGATAAAAAAAATAAATAAATGTTCTTGATTTTTTTAGTCCCGATATCTTTCTTGTACAATTACGAAAAAATTTTTCTAGAATCTTGGAGTAGTTTCCTATAAGGCATAATTTTTTGGAAGCAATAAAATGGGTAGGTGGTACTTTTAAAAAATAAAGTTTTTTTTTATTTTTTAAAAATATGATATGCTTTTGGTACGAGCGCCATATATTTTATGTAGAATTTTGGGATAGTATTCTACAACAAGTAATTTTTTTGAACCAATAAAATAGGTAGGCGGAAGTATAAAAAAATAAAATATTGTTTTTTATTTTTTTAAATTATGATGTGCTCTTTGTACCATTGCCATATTTTTTTGTAGACTTTTGAGACGGTATTCTACAACAAATAATTTTTTCGAACCAATAAAATGGGTAGAAGATACTTTAAAAAACAAAAATTTTTTTTTCAAAATTATCATAGTTTTTTGGTACCATCGCCATATTTTTGTTTAGAATCTTAGTATGGAATCCTACAACAAGTAATTTTCCGGAATCGATTAAATAAATAGGTGCAGGTACTAAAAAAATTATAAAATAAAAGTAAATTGAAATAATTATAAAAGGATAAACTATAATCGTATTAAATCAAATGTTTATTAATGAAGTACACATACACGTACACGTACACATACACTCAAAATAATGAAATATACATACACATTCGTTCACATAATCACTCTCATACTATTATTTACAGTTATATTCATATGGATGGACTAATCTTCATCACTATCTTCATTGATAATAGGCGTGATGCCGTCTGTTTTAAATATATTTAAATATATTTAATATTTATATGTTTAATATTTTTTTATTTTATTTTATTTTATTTTTATTTTTTTATTTTATTTTATTTATTTTATTTAATATATTTTATATTTAATATTAAATATATTTAAAACAAACGACATCACGCCTATTATCAATGAAGATAGTGATGAAGATTAGTCCATCCATATAAATATAACTATAAATAGTGTAAATAATAGTATGAGAGTGATTATGTGAACGAATGTGTATGTATACTTTATTATTTTGAGTGTTCGTGTATGTGTATGTGTACTTTATTAATAAACATTTGATTTAATACGATTATAGTTTATCCTTTTATAATTATTTCAATTTACTTTATTTTATTATTTTTTTAGTACCTGCACTTATTTATTTAATCGAATCCGGAAAATTACTTGTTGTAGGATTCCATTCTAAGATTCTAAACAAAAATATGGCGATGGTACCAAAAAACTATGATAATTTTGAAAAAAAATATTATGTTTTTTAAAGTACCTTCTACCCATTTTATTGGTTCGAAAAAATTACTTGTTGTAGAATACCGTCTCAAAAGTCTACAAAAAAATATGGCAATGGTACAAAGAGCATATCATAATTTTAAAAATTAAAAACAATATTTTATTTTTTTAAACTTCCGCCTACCTATTTTATTGGTTCAAAAAAATTACTTGTTGTAGAATACTATCCCAAAATTTTACATAAAATATATGGCGCTCGTACCAAAAGCATATCATATTTAAAAAAAATAAAAAAAAATACTTTATTTTTTAAAAGTACCGCCTACCCATTTTATTGCTTCCAAAAAATTATGTCCTATAGGAAACTACTCCAAGATTCTAGAAAAATTTTTTCGTAATTGTACAAGAAAGATATCGGGACTAAAAAAAATCAAGAACATTTATTTATTGTTTTTATCAATGTTTCTGTCATCAGAAACCTTTCCCGAATTTTCCACAAATGTGTCTCAATGATATCTACAACATATTAAAATTTCATCAAAATCGGTTAAGCCGATCAAAAGATATAAATTATTTTCGAAATTTCTATTTTTATTTTTTACAGCAAAACGATTCAATATTAAGGGCTAATATTTGACTAAATTGTAAGTGACATTGATAGCAATCAAAGCAAAAAAAATGAGCATGATCCGTGTGGGGGCACATTGACCCTTCTTATTTATCCGGCTACGGCCTTTGGTGCTTTATATAAAATTATATATTGGTCCATATATCATTATATATGGGCATATATAATTCCAAATATAACTAGATATGAACAATAGATCATATATGCATTCATGTATGGATACATATAAGATTCATATGGAAGTATATATAACCCTATATGATTTTATATGATTATATATAATTATACAGGCGATTAAAATATATTTAAATATATATAAATGTTTTATATACATTTTGACATATTATATATAAGTTCATATAATTTATATATAAATCTATATATATAAAGGAAGATGTCCTGACTGACTGACTCACTCACTCACTCATCCAATAGATGGCATTCGATAGGATTCGTTTCTCGTATTTAAAATTTGACAGACAGTGGTATAAAAATGTCTCACGTCAAGCAGTGCCAAAGTTATAATATATGGAATAAATCATTTCACTTTTGATTCTATAGCTTTTGAAAAAATATAAATCTTAATTTATCAATGCTTTATTATCGAAGTTAACAGTTCTTTTTCAATATATATTGACTATATATATATATATATGGTCATATATGATTATATCTATTTACATATATATAATCTCATTTTTTTTTCCGAGTACGCAAACATGACCTACAGTATTATTTTATAATACCGAATTATATAATATTATGTAACGAATTTTTGAATTTAATATCTATAATATATATAAAAACGATTCAAATAAATTTTTAAATTTAGGATTAAATATCTGCAGCATATATGATGACTTGCGAATCTATATCTATACAGATATAGTGCTATATCTGGTTGTACATAGGACAATATTAGTCACATTAGACCGTCGTGAGACAGGTCAGTTTTACCCTACTGATGACATGATGCTGAAACTAGCAGCCGAGCGCTGGCGGCCAAAGTAGAAACGCGTAAAAAAATAGAAAGACACATTGCTCCCACTTCCTACATGACTTAAATTGTTGCTGAAGATGTCTAGAATGCTGTAAATAAAAAATAAAAAAATAAAAAAATGTCCGTGCATTTGGCAATGTATTAACGGGGCGCGCGGTCTCCAGCAGCAGTCAAACGTCGTGGCAATTTAAAATAAATTTTGTTTTATGTAAAATATTTCAGGTGGCGATCAACAAGTAATAGAAACGAGCGGCGATGCAGAGAAATATATTTTTATATTTTCTTCAGGTGTCGTGACTGCTGCTGGAGACCGCGCGCCTCGTTAATACATCGCCAAATGCACGGACATTTTTTTTATTTTTTATTTTTTATTTACAGCATTCTACACATCTTCAGCAACAATTTAAGTCATGTAGGAAGTGGGAGCAATGCGTATTTCTATTTTTTAAGCGTTTGAAATCGTTATAGAGAAGTGCGAAGCGTTCTATAATGACTTCAAACGCGTAAAAAAAATAGAAAGACACATTGCTCCCACTTCCTACATGACTTAAATTGTTGCTGAAGATGTCTAGAATGCTGTAAATAAAAAATAAAAAAATAAAAAAAATGTCCGTGCATTTGGCAATGTATTAACGGGGCGCGCGGTCTCCAGCAGCAGTCAAACGTCGTGGCAATTTAAAATAAATTTTGTTTTATGTAAAATATTTCAGGTGGCGATCAACAAGTAATAGAAACGAGCGGCGATGCAGAGAAATATATTTTTATATTTTCTTCAGGTGTCGTGACTGCTGCTGGAGACCGCGCGCCTCGTTAATACATTGCCAAATGCACGGACATTTTTTTTATTTTTTTATTTTTTATTTACAGCATTCTAGACATCTTCAGCAACAATTTAAGTCATGTAGGAAGTGGGAGCAATGTGTCTTTCTATTTTTTTTACGCGTTTGAAGTCATTATAGAACGCTTCGCACTTCTCTATAACGATTTCAAACGCTTAAAAAATAGAAATACACATTGCTCCCACTTCCTACATGACTTAAATTGTTGCTGAAGATGTGTAGAATGCTGTAAATAAAAAATAAAAAAATAAAACAAATGTCCGTGTATTTGGCAATGTATTAACGAGGCGCGCGGTCTCTAGCAGCAGTCACGACACCTGAAGAAAATATAAAAATATATTTCTCTGCATCGCCGCTCGTTTCTATTACTTGTTGATCGCCACCTGAAATATTTTACATAAAACAAAATTTATTTTAAATTGCCACGACGTTTGACTGCTGCTGGAGACCGCGCGCCCCGTTAATACATTGCCAAATGCACGGACATTTTTTTTATTTTTTTATTTTTTATTTACAGCATTCTAGACATCTTCAGCAACAAATTAAGTCATGTAGGAAGTGGGAGCAATGTGTCTTTCTATTTTTTTACGCGTTTCTACATTGGCCGCCAGCGCTCGGCTGCTAGTTTCAGCATCATGCAATGATATCTCTACGATATCTCTGCTATAATTATAGCATTAAATGCTATGATCTCTTAGGAAAATTTACTTAAAGTTTTTTATAGTTACTTAAAGTATTTTAAAGTATTATAAAGTATACTAGCCGTAATAATAGTATACTAATAGTATAATAGTAGACTAATAGTATACTGACAGCCGAGCGTAAAGTTTTCTTTCAGTTATTAACCTCAATAAAAACTTTATAAGCAAGTCGCAAATATACTTTAAATTTACTTTTAACAAACGTAATACTTATAAATATACTTTAACTTTACTTTTTATAAAGGTAATACTTAAAGCTGATTTTAACTTATGCGTGTTGTTTCAACAGTATACTTAAAAAGACAAGTTCCCTTTTTTACCACACTTGCACCACACGAGACATTAAGAAATATTATATCATATATCCAATTCAAAATTTTATTACTCTTTTTAAACTGAATTTGTTTCTTAAGATGATTTTTGGAAAATTATATATTTGCGCTGGTTATGACATATGTAGACTATATATAACACTTACATCAAATTAAGAAGTAGTCTACCACGTAAGGCAGTTGGCTCACGATCCAGAGGTCCCGAGTTCGAATCCCACCAAGGTAAGTGTGTTTTTCAAATACGAGAAAATATTTATAATCATAGACTGCATCTTAAGAAACAAATTTAGTTATAAAATAGTAATAAAATTTCGAAATAAATAATTTTTTTGTATTCCGGGTGAATATCGGAAATCAGTGTCCTCTAGTATTAAGAGGACTGCAATCTTAAGTCTAGTGTCTCATGGTTAGAGGATATTCCTCTAAATTTTAAAATATCTTCTTGAGACCGTATTTCAGAGGAAAATCCTCTAAAATCAAGCGGGAGCCACTAAATGACAGAATATTGTTTTGGGGGTGATTAATAGTAATTGCATGAGTTAACTTAAAGTAACCTTTAAAGTATATTATAGAAATACTTAAAGTTTGGTTCGAAATCACTTCTAGTTTATCAATAGTTTATCAATAGTTTATCAATAGTAATTTCTTTGGTAAACTTTCTAGTTTATTTTAAGTTTTTTTAAGTAAATTTTTCTAAGGGATCGTAGCATTAAATGCTATGTTTATAGCATTTAAACTTGTGGCGTCTTGATGGTCCGCAGTTGGTGCGGCAGCATAGTAAAATTTAATATAAAATTCTCTCCGTGTATATAATCTTTTTTTCCCGGGTTCCGAGAAGTGGCGATCGAAGAAAAACCGACGATTATTAGTCGGATTTGAACTCGGATCTTTGGCTCATTAGAGCAGCTTACATCTCTCTGCGCCACAATCGCCTGTTTACCTTTTTATGGAGCATATCTTCGTTGGCTTTGCAATGTTATATGTGTTGCGTATGTGTTACATATGCGTTGTGTCGGTAAGAAATGAGGAGCAACCTATATGTATGCTTGTCACTTTATAATGGGAGCTTTCCAGCAAGCGACACAATTAAGTCGACGCAAACATCGTTCTATCTTTCTTTTTTGGCAATTCTTTTTTTTCACATTAATTTTACGGCTTAATTTAATTTAATCGGATGATTAGATGGCTATGGTTTGGTATGGAATCTGGTCAAATTTGCTGCCAATCTGTGCGCATCTGTGCGCCGTTAACATTTTGCTTACTGAGCCGTTGTTAAGAAACCTAACAACTAAACCATTTCAAATGCATGCCGAATCCGGCCCATCGTTTCTCATTCGCTCAGACGTTTCAATTACTGGACACCCTATATGAAGGATACAACAACCGATTAATATCCACTCGGAGTCGTTGGACTCTGATGGTTCTTAGACCGCAAACGCGTGGAATATGATCTTTTTTTCCAGCGTGGTGCATTTTTCGGCCTTATTTCTAATGAATTGTAACTGTTTTTGATTAAAATAGATAAGAATTATGAAAGTTCCTTAAAAATGCCACAAGATAGCATGATCAGATCAATTTCGAAGTGGAATTTGATCGTTTTTCCTCAGTATCCTTCATACGTTTGTTTTACATTTGCATTGATATACAAGAAATACTTTGAGAAAAAAGAAAGATTTTAATGATTTAATTGCGTTGTTTCATATTATCGTCAACGATAATATAAAACAATTAAGGCAATCATTAAGATAAATAAATGTTATAAAGTTTTATTTTAGTACTGTTATTTTATGCTTTGATAGGAATACTTTGAGAAAAAGACAAAGATCTTAATGATTTAATTAATTGACGTTGAATATAAATGATTATCATTGACATTAATTATTCAACGTCAACTACATCATTAAGATCTTTGTTTCTTTTCACAAAGCTAATATTGCTATCAAAGCATAAAATAACAGTACTAAAATAAAAATTTTTAACATTTATGTACGTCTTTCTTCATTGAAGTAACGACTTCTCCTTCCATAAGTGATGCAATACTTTTGACCAGTACTGTAACTTAAATATTTAATCCCGCGCGATCTGCACGCGGTACTTTCTAATTGTAAGTATAAATGTAATAGAATTATTTAATCAAATAAACAAGGCATTCGATCTACGCGTAGAATAAAGTGACGTAATTTCTGCAAAAATATTGCTATTTGCATTTCATTCGTATTATTTGCTAAGGAAGTTTTCAAAGAAGAAAATTGCGCAAGAAAAGTCAGGTCTGAATAACGAATTGCGGTCATGTCGCCAGATACACGATGGTATATTCAGAGGATATTAAATTAAGAGAATAACTTGTTATATTGTCGCGAAATACACGATGGTATTTTCACCGGATAGTAAATTAACCGAATAACTTGTTATATTAGGTAATAATAAATTATAATTAATCTCATATCCTCGCAATTGGACAAAGTAAACAGGAATGCACTCTCGTATTAACGTATAAGATAGGGATTAAAGTTCAGATCAATACGAATACAAAAGCATGTAACAAAAGCATGTACCTCTGTTACATAATAAAATCACGTACTTTTTCATAAATGAAGGATTTCTCTTTTTTAGTATTATCTTGAGTTTCAGTGTTAAATTTTAGTGCCATTTCAATTAACTCTTCTGCATGAGTTTTTCTACTAAAAATTGCTTTCATGTTAATCAGGTCAAAATTGTCCTATAAATAATAAAAACTCAGTTAACTCGGTTTTACGGACAATAATCTTTAATTTTATGATTTATTACACCAATAAATTAAGTATATTAAATGTAGTATTTATGATATTTTACAATATACATATGAGTTTGAAGTTTGCACCGCTGGAATACAGCGAACAAATCTCTCTCTCTCTCTCTCTCTCTCTCTCTCTCTCTCTCTCTCTCTCTCTCTCTCTCTCTCTCTCTCTCTGCATTCAACAAGTTTCAAATGGTGATGACCCTTGAAATGATTTTCTTCACATAGTACAAGATCCCGACCTACATCGACCTTCACCCATCTGTTTTCCTAATAAAAGGTATTTTTTATCAAACATAATGAATAAACAAACAAATCGCGAATGGGTTGCCTAATTAAATTAGCTCAAGGCTACCCTTAATTAAAAATAACTTAATTAATTTTTTTTTAATTTCTACATTCATTTGTATTCTCAAAACATTCAGTACCAATCGAAAGTACAAAGCATAAGTAGAAAGGAAAAGTTAGGTTGCCTATCTTTTACTGCTCCCTATTACCGAGTTGCCAGGTATAAACAGGTGAGTTGGTATTACTAATTTACACTCATCTGTATTCTTTAATTGAACTATACAAAAAATAAAAATAATTTTATTGCGAACACAGTGGTATTAGGTTGCCTAAGAAAAACCGATCAAGACTTGCGGTTGCCGCGCTTTAAAATCCGAATATTTGAGTAAGCGAGCGGGGTGCGACAGAGAAGCGCTGAACGTACTATTCTATGCAATAGAGGAGGACGCAGCATAGCAGTTGTGCGTGAAGCAGTTGCCGAGTGAAAGAGAGTGCGCATGCTCTTTTCTCCGTGCGATAGAGAAAGACAACTCTATCGCTCGAAATCATATACTGATATATATAAATGCGTAATTACTCCAAAAAAGATTTCGAGCGATAGCGAATAACAATGTTCCAAGGGGTTTCTAGGCAATAATTAAACCCTCACGTTTTACTGTAAATTGACAGAACGGCGAGTTTCATCGATTGTGCCAGAGGCACGAGATTGATATGGACGGTAAAAATTGCATATTGCGTTTTGTCGAAATTGTTTATTAACATTCAGATATAGTCGCATCTATAGTGCAACTCAAATATAATCCTTTTCACTCTAGCTCGCTATTTCGCCCAGTTTTCTTATTTTAAGCGCAGTTTAATCCAGTTATAATCCTTCGGATATGTGCTTACGTCACTTATATATTTTTTATAAGAAAATTACATAATTTTCTCGCAAACGCTGAGAAAATAATGCACGGAAAAAAAGGATTTGCTACGAAGAGGCTCGTCTTGTAGATGAAAAGATATATTTTTTAGATTTATGTAAATAATATCTAAAAGTCATATAATACGTCACATTACATTAGCTTCTATCGGTCAAAGCTAAAAATTACAAAGTTGCAAATTTATCCTTTACGTCGTCATTCGCAATCGCATCGATGCTATATACCTTGTGCGACGATACTTTTGATAAATAGTAACTGCTATTCATATCGCTGTTACTACGTTCATAATTATAATGTATTCTCTCATAGACAAATAAATGGCAGCGAATTCAAATTCCCAGATAGCCAAGCGTGATGGAGCATATTGAGCAAACTATAATGCATTGCATGTGTTTTCATATATTTGCTGTAAATTTGCTGACATCAAAATAGAACACGTTACAAATACAGCTACATTACTGCTTGTACATGCAATCAGTTGACGCGATTTCAAGAGCAAACGTGTCTGTAACATGTGCTATCACGAATTCCTCACAAATTGATGCTGTCACGTTGCAATCGATTTGCTGTTAATAGAAATATAATTCATATGAGTTCAACCCGACAAGCATAATGCTGTCTCACCTGTCCCTTGAGTTTATCAAAATTAGTTGCATTAATTTGTTGGCAACATAGCAGCAAACTCACAACATTTGGCTATCTGGGTTGTAAGTGTTACACTCGGCTTTAATATGGTATGTACCGCTGAGAGAGTGTAACCTGTTGCACTTTAACCTCTCTTTAAACTTTCGTTTACCTACCTACGTCCCAATTCCGTCGTGTTCTTTTAATGCAAAATCAATTTAGAGGAAGATTTAGAGGGAGATCTAGACGGAGATGTATATTTATTTTTAATGTAAAAAGGATTATTAAATCCTTTCGATACATCGCATCGCTACCGTATTTCTTTAATTTAAAACAAATTTTGTTATATTTAAGAAATTTAAAATATATTTTAAATATTGCATACAAGAGATAATATATGAGATAAACATAAGCAATGTATAACATATTTAGAATATTGATAGCTGCATAATTTGTTAACATGTTAAATTATATTTGTGCGGAAAACAAGATTGACATCTCAAATCGAACGCATTCGCGAATATATATGAAACGTTTTATTAATCTTACAATTAACGTCATAAATCCGTAAATATACTTCAACGACATTAAGTTATAACATTAATAACAACGTCGTAGCACACGTTACTGGATCCTTTCATCGTTGTAAAATATTCTGTTCGATAAACATTACGACGTTACAGCGTCGATTCCACGTGAGGCATTTAGCCTGATTTCTATAATGTATTCCATCAAGAGCGGAAGATTAGGTTCATGTATCGATACTTATTATATATATCACATTAAACCTTCAGAGACGTTCCTACAAACGATGAGATATGTCTCGGGAAACACGGAAACAGTATCATTGCACGATACTTGATACAATATCTCTGTAATGTGTAATTAACCCGCTTTCAAGTCAAGCGACTCACGAGATAATCTCGTTAACAACGAATAAGAGTAACGTAACTAATTAGACCTAACGAGGACCCCACGGTTATATCGTATACCACGGCCTACGGCTTGAAAACGAGCGCTAGCTCTTTCATTTGTCCCGAAATCATTTCCTCTCTGAAAATTCGAACACGTTTTCCAGCAAACTAAAAACTGTTTCCGTTTTAAGCAAATATTTAGTTTGAATTTTATTTTTAGCGGACAAGATTTCAATGATTTCAAGATTTATATATTATCTTTTCCGTTGATTAAATCTATCGCCATTACAACGATCGCACCGTTGTTATGATTTTATTTTATTATAAATAATGCCAGACTTAAAGTACGCACTCGTCGATTACTGAAACCTTCAAAGGGACAAATCAATAGCTTCGGTAGCTAGTTGAAATATTTTTAATTACAAGCGTGCGTTTGCGATGGAAAACATTTTACCATTTATTTTATTTATTGATGCAACAATTGTGTCACGTATTATGAAACTTTTCGGAATGGATTCCGATCGTAATTGTTGAGTTATTTCTATCTGTTTTTTAGGGAAAAAAACAGAATAATTGCGATCGGAATCCATTCCGAAAAGTACGTTTATACATTTTTTAATTAAGCTTATATATATAGAAAGGAAATATTACAATCGTTATTTCACCAACGTCGATTAACTGTAACCTTCGATTAAACTCACTCTTCATCTCTTTCTAACTGTCCCCCTTAGAAAGAGACGAAGAGTGAGTTTAATCGAAGGTTACAGTTAATCGGAGATGGTGAAACCGGCCCTTACAGTCGTTGAATATTGCTTTTCACAGAAGACAAATATTAATGGAATGTAATGTTTCAGGTGTTGCAAGATTGTATAGATAATTTATACCCTAACACAGATTAATAGGTTAATCTAATCTGTGTTATCGCATTGACAGAACGTCGTCGGTACGCTCATCTAGTGTCGACATCTACACATCCTTCTCTCTGTCTACACGATACCCTCAGTAGATCTTAAATGGATTGCGACGATATCGTTGTCGAATGCGCTGGATGATGGCGCATAGCGCATCCCGTTTAAATCGCTGTCATGCCGCATGCGCTGTCAGTCGTAAACAAATGTAAACAAAGCAGGCAGGAATTTGTCGGTGACGCGAGAATTATACTTTATAATCTTTACAAGAATTAAGCTATACTATTGTATCTGATAAATGAAGTAAGTATCTTCCACAATCATAAATAGTGTCAACTGAAATTTCGATCAGTTTTGTGCCAATATGATGGTAAAAGTAACCTAGGAGGTTATTATTGACTAATTTTCTTTATTAAATTCGCTTCTTTTAATTGCATTATGTAATACATTTTGCGTAACTCTCTTTTTCCGTTTTCTTTTTAACGTGAATATAAATTTTCTTCTCGACATAGAATGTAAATTAATATAACATGGTTGTGAGAGATCTATTAACCTATACAGGCTATACATTTTTCAGATAAAAATATAAGAAGGGGATTGTTTCACAACTAAATTTAGTTTATTCTGCTGATTGGTATCTATTTAGATTGAAGGAAATATTTCTTATAAACAACATAAATATGTCTAAAGCTAAACACAGCGTAAGCAACAACAAGGTAGTTATCGACAATTATATTTATAGAACATCATCTTGCTTTAAATTATGAAAATTATACAAAAACATTTTTAGTGCACGTTATTTTAAAGATTACTTCGTTATTAGGAATATAGCAGTGCATCTTCTTATACATCTTCGTCACTATCATCGGACGAAGAAGAGATTGATGCAAGAGATTTAAAACCAATTAGAGATTATTTGTCTGATCGTAAAGAATTGTCCCGACAGCTTTTTAAATCTGTTAAATCAGAAAAGATTCGTCTCATGTTGCCACAGGTTCTTAAAGTGAGTTATGGTATTAATTATTTCAGCTAGTTTAATAATTTTTATATGAAAATATTCGCTCAAGCACAAGTAATATATATCATGTGTTATTTATATAGCAAATGGATTTAAGTGAACTCGAAGAATGGTGTGAGAGTGAGTTAAAGGGTATGTCTAAAGCTCGAATATTATCTATATTAAATGGCAAATCTATGTTGGAATCCTCAGACACAAGTGAAGTTTCTGATAATTCAGGTATATAAATATTAGGTATTACGGCATAGAATTTAAATTTTGTAGAATAATCTGCTTATTTATATCTTCTCCTATAACAGGACCCTCCTTAGAAATCATTTCTGATACAGAGGAATGGTTAACCGAAGATGATTCATCAAAAAAGGAGAATGGTGGGAAAGGAAAGTTAAAAAGAGATAAAACAAAAACTAAAGGGAAAACACAAGTTAATAAGAAAAATAATTTAAATAAGTATAATGTTAAACCAAAATGTAACATTAAAAGCGAAAGTAATGATAAAACTGAGGATGTTAAAATTAAAAAGGAAGACGACAAAGATAAAGGAAAAGAAGGAGAAAGCTTATTAGATTTATTAGAATTAGAAATGCGAGCTCGCGCCATAAGAGCTTTGATACGAAAAGAGGAAGATATAATTCCACCTATTAATCCATCACAAGCAAATGACAGTAAAGCAATAGAAAATAATACTGGAACATCTCAAGATGTTGATGACAAAGCGAAAGAGAATTGTCGCAAGCAATTAGAAAGAATTATTGGTTCTCAGCAAAGTAACAAAGGCGAGGAAGAAGATGTTGTTTTAGTAATTCCTAACCCTGCTCCAGTTGTCGAGTTATTATCTAGCGATAGTGATAGGGAAGAAACACGAATAAATCAAGAGCTGAAAAACGAACGTGCGTCGAAAGCTGGAAAATCCACGAGTAATTCAGATGAAAATTCTATTAAAACCAGCACCCAAGATTCGAAGGAAAGAAAAGAAACTCAAGAAATAACAGAGAAACATAGTAATACAAGTACTGTGAATAAAACGCATCTAACTAACACAAGCAAAGCAATAATGCCTGAGAGAAATGTAGATATAAAAAACAATGTGTTATCAATATCGATTTCTGCGGATAACGTTGCCGAGAGACGGAAAAAATCGAAGAAAAAGTCACGCGGAAAATTCCAACTTGCTTCTACAATTACGACCTCCTCAGAATTAAAAGAGATTGATATTACTGATATTACAGAAAAATCAAGTAATGAAAGTATTGATGTTAAATCGAGAACAAATCCTTCTGACGAAAACGAAATTATTGTTGAAGAAGAAAATAAAACAGAACAGAAAGTAGCGGAAGAAAGTACAGTTGAAGAAGAGAGATCGACAGATTTAGATGATATTGATTTAGATGATTACTGTGAAGTTATGGATATAGAAAATAGCGATGAGGATAAAAGTCAAGATAAAGTTATCATCCTTTCTGAACAAGAAAATAAGCAGTCTGTATCCCAAACCACTGTGCCAAAATCGGATTCAGCAGAAACTTGGGCGTCGCGTTATTATCAGACTGACGACGTCCAAAATGTAATAAAAGAATCGAAGATACAGTCTGAGATTCGGAAACGTTTAAGGGAACGTCAAAGATTATCCAAGCTGAATAAATCACCAAACTTGAATGTATCTGCACAGCCATCGACAACTGATGCAAATGCTACATTTGAGAAAGCTCCAACAGGATCGGTAGAAGAATATTTGGCTTTGAAGCGTGCATTGAATACAAATATTAGTAACAGTAATAATATTACCACGCAAGTACAATGTACTAGTGACATTAATAATGATACTATGCAAGATACTCCTGCAGTTACTAATTCTGATAGTGATATTAAAGAAAAAGAAATTCTAGTGCAAGATGAAAGTATTTCTTCCCATCAAGAATGCACAGATAATGACAAAGAAACTGTACGAGAAACTGTGCAAGAAACTGTACAAGAAACTGTACAAGAAACTGCACAAGAAACTGCACAAGAAACTGCAGTCTCCGAAGCTGTTACTGCCGAATCAACGGAAGTAGTCACTGATACGGAAACTAGTACACAACCTAATTGAATCCAATGAAATTTTACTCAATATTAACGTCACTCAATATTAAATAACAATTTTTAGAAAAATATTTTTTAAAAATTATACAAACATATACATATATATATATATATGTATATGGGACGATCCACGTCACTTTTACCCCCCATCTGTCCAAAATTGGTATGGACGAATTTTAATGACCAAGGGCGGAAAATGTTTGTCTTGAAAAGAGCTTTCGAAAGGCGTGTGGCATATATGCGCAATTCAACATGGCGTCATAGTTATGGCTGCTTAAAGGGATAAATTCAAAATTTCAGATCCAACATGGGCAGATAAAACGGTGAAAAGTAACTAAATTCATGTGAAACTCAGTATTTGGGAAATTTTGGGGTCGCTGATTACGAATCTGAACGTAAAATTGTGAAATTCAAAATGGCGGATCCAATATATTGCGGATGCAAATATGAGAAACGGACGAAAATTCCAGTAAATGATCTGAAAACTCTTACTGGAAGGTTTTTTGGGTCGCTGATCACGAATTTGTAGCTAATTTGTTAAAAAACAACAGACAAACCGTGTTAATTGAAATTCTACTCTTAGCGTTACCCAGAGATGACGGCGTGGACGTGGCAGAAATTCATCTCCTTTGGAGTGCTTTATTTTCGTGAGTTCCCCTGGCCTCTCACGCTTCGGGGTGCTTTATTTTCGTGAGTTCACCTGTACTGTAGAATGTTCAGTGGTTGCTCACTAGCAGAGTATTTCATGTACTGTAAAATCTCTTATCAGTACTCTGCTAGTGAGCAACCACTGAACATTCTACAGTACAGGTGAACTCACGAAAATAAAGCACCCCGAAGCGTGAGAGGCCAGGGGAACTCACGAAATAAGCACCCGAAGCGTGAGAGGCAGGGAACTCACGAAATAAAGCACTCCAAAGGAGATGAATTTCTACCACGTCCACGCCGTCATCTCTGGGTAACGCTAAGAGTAGAATTTCAATTAACACGGTTTGTCTGTTGTTTTTTAACAAATTAGCTACAAATTCGTGATCAGCGACCCAAAAAACCTTCCAGTAAGAGTTTTCAGATCATTTACTGGAATTTTCGTCCGTTTCTCATATTTGCATCCGCAATATATTGGATCCGCCATTTTGAATTTCACAATTTTACGTTCAGATTCGTAATCAGCGACCCCAAAATTTCCCAAATACTGAGTTTCACATGAATTTAGTTACTTTTCACCGTTTTATCTGCCCCTGTTGGATCTGAAATTTTGAATTTATCCCTTTAAGCAGCCATAACTATGACGCCATGTTGAATTGCGCATATATGCCACACGTCTTTCGAAAGCTCTTTTCAAGACAAACATTTTCCGCCCTTGGTCATTAAAATCCGTCTATACCAATTTTGGACAGATGGGGGGTAAAAGTGACGTGGATCGTCCCATATATATATGTTTGTATATATATATATATATATATAATATAAAATGGTGAGAATAATAGAAAAAAAATTTGAACTATGGGAAATTTTTGATTTATTACACATTTACTTTGCTATATAATACAGTAGAAATCATCGTTTATTAAGAGGTGTTGACATTTTGTAAAAATTCTTGATATATTAATGATTCTTATTTAAAGAAAAAATAAAAGTACAGCTAATATTGTAATTTAAACTTGTGTACCATATGTAGGCCTTTTTTTAAATCCATGCTTATCACATACTCATCTAATGTTTGTTTTAATTTATAAGGCTTGCATGATTATAATTCAAAGAAATATTTTATAACTTCATTATTAGGTTAACAAATAAATTCGCTTAATTGTTTTTCAGCAATATTTCTAACATTAACTTCGATAGTTTTAACAATTTCGTCTTGCCATATTTTTTCTGTCAACCCAGTAAATACTGTGGATGCTAAACTATTAAGTGGACCTAAACCAGTCATTTCTAGGTTGAGTTTGCCAAATTCCGTCACTTTGACATACTCCAAATTCACGCCGCACGTTTTGTCATAATCAATGACTAGTCTTGCTCTTATTGCTAATCCATCGACAGTTCCGAGTATATTGCCACTGACTGTGATTGGTCCAACTTCAAGCTGTATATTAAGGCAAATATTAGAATTTAGAAAAAAATGAATCTTTTTTATGTCTAATATTTTTACCTTGTAATAATCATACTTAAACTTAGCCATGGAAAGTTTAAAGCCAGTTTGTATAATGTGTGTTCGCCCTATGTTAAACATAACTGCGTCTTCCGTTCTCTCTAATGTCAAGAGATCTCTGAAAAATTAATTATCTTGCAGAAGTAGTGTTCAATAAAAATATCATTATACAAAAAATATTAATTTTCTCGATTGTATTATGAGATAATAGTGCTCACTCGAAAATTCCGTTATCCGTTTCGAAATGACATTCTATTCCAAGTCCTATGTTACATGTTTTTATTACACCAGGAATTTTAATTATGGATTTTTTATTCTGCTTAATGTAATTTATCACTATTTTGAGAAGAATGTCCACAGGAACGTTCATTAAAATTGAGGGGGTCAACGATGTGTCTTGAAAAAAGGTGAAAATTACAAAAGTGAACAGATTTACTAGATTACGACCAATAAAATCATAGATACTTTAGTGAATTTTCTCTTTTGTAATTTTTACCTCTTTTCAAAATATATGATCCCCGTATTACTACGAATAAAATATAATTTAAAAATTAAGTTAATAGGACTACTGCAACCGTTAGATAGTTAGGACGAATAATACGAAGTATATTATATCCATATTCTTCATATCTACTGATATTCTGAAGTTGTTCTGCCTTTAATGTTCCTATTTTCTGACAACAAAGCTCTTGGGCACAAGATTGAACGTAATAAATAATCGCTTTTTCCACAGCCCTTGATAGATTAGTACTAAAAGAGAATATCCATTTGATAAAGAAATTTTATTAATATATTAGGCTCTATGGCCCATTAACTTAACTTATCTCATGAATTTTAATTCTTTGACAGCCTCTTAACTTTAATTAAATGTTAAGGAAAAATTTATTGTAAAAATTATCTACATTTAAAAAAAATATCTAAAAAAATATGATTAATACGTACGTTTCCGCAACCTCCCGCGTCGCGAAACAACGAGGGAGATCGCTTAAACTTGTTCAAAAGGTTTAATTAGAAGGTGTCACTTCTTAAGCGCACTTGACAGAAATTACAGCGCGCGCAAATTAAAAAAATATATTCTTACGACGAATTCGTGCTTGTGCAACAAATCCCTTTCAAAATGCAATTACTTTCAAAGATCGATAAAGATTAGGAAGGAAAAGCATATTATTATGCTAAAATCGAATTTCAATACATAAAACGGTGCGCTATCTTGATAATCAAATAACATATAAGGTTCGGCAATGCGGCAAATCATATATTATCTATAATACAATTTCTCTCTCTTGATCTTGCCTTTCACGCAATCATATAAAATCTCCCGTAGTGCCTACAGCGGCATTATGCAATATATTCTTTCGTAAATGCTTCTTTGCTATAGAAAAATGGAACAACATAAAGTTAAAAATCATTCGTAACAAAATGAGGAGCAGATTGCTTATTATAAGTAATGAAAAAAAAAACAGCTTAATTTATTGCATTTGATTTGATAGTTGTAAGGTAGACCGAGGCGAATCGGATTAATTTTTCTTTCTCGATAAAAAGTAATAAAAGTAATAAAAGGAATAATATTATTTAAACTACTTACTAGACTGATTTAGCAAACTATACACTGTACACGCGATCTCTACACTTCTATGATTCTATCATCGACTGACACTAAATTACACGCAATACAGAGCTGTTGTCTATTATTTCCGGTGCGGGGGGAAACGTATGGAAGTAGCTGGCACGATAAGACAACTTGTTTGAAACAAAACATTAACGAAAATTGTCTCAAAGCTTATACTGATCCGATTCGCCTCAGTTTACCCTACATACATAAATCCTGTTGCAAATTGGAAAAGATGATTTACATCCGTTCGGAAATAAAACTTCACTGTATGTGTAAGACGTAATTCCCGAGTTAAGTTTGCGACATCATGATAATTTCGTTTTAAATGCAATAACGTAAAAATAATGTTTCCGCTCAACCTTTCGCAACGTGACAAATAGCAGGACGGTGAGGGCCGTCATAATTATCTTACCTTACCACAGTCGCGACAAGTGATCAAAATTATATACGAAACGACCTTAGACGTATCTAATATGTACTATCGTTCAAAATTCCTTTTTACATGACGTCAATATGAGCGGTTCCACACGAATAACTGTAAAAATTGTTATTACGACCCGAATGTTTGTGTCTCAGTATGCAGTCAGCCGGATAGTTTCACGGTCCAAATAACTGAAAACGAACATGTTGTTTACGGCACCGAATTATTAATCAGGCACAACCCACACGTCGGAATTTTCTCTTACCCCGAAATAAAGCCAGTGAATGCTGTCTTCAACAAAACCGTCATAGAATTCAAAGGTAATTATTAATCCACTAAAAATCAATTTTTCTATTTAAAAAATTTGAAATATGATCTTTTTTTCGATTATTATATTGTCAGTTAAACTGTATTATTACCTTAATATATTACTGAATATTCATAAGTATAGCTATTTACTTAATTATGGTAAAGATTGAAGCTTTCAATAGAAAACTGATGACAAAGCAGAAATTAATTCAGTTAACACATATGTAAATTTCTGATTAAATTGATCAGTTATATAATTAATTTAATACCAATTTTCACGTCTGCCAATATTATTCTGTTTTTATTTATCCTGCGATATCCAGGCTACATTAATTACAAAGGATTACATTTTTCAGGATATGTGTCACCTAAATATCCGATGACTCAACAGTATATCTCATCCGAAAAACTTTCTTGGAACACTAGTGGTATCATTTTAGGAATCGGTACGCTTCAAGTAAGTTTAACGCTCCATAATCGTTTAAATAACGACCGGAAGAAAATTGAGCGCGACTATTCGCTTTGTAAGATAATTATAGTTCGCCCGTCCGATAATTATTATCCTCGGCTTTCCATCGTTACAGAAACTAAGCAAAGAAGATTATGCAGTCCAAGACTGTCGCTTATTTTTACCAACGAATATCAAAGGCAGGTAAGACACGGAACTCTTTAAGAATTTTATTACGCAAATAAAATATTTCTCCGGGGAAAAATTTGCAAATTAGACTGATAAAGAAAAATTTATTTTAAAACGATTTAAAAAATCTAATTTTTGATAAACTTGTGCATAGAGCTGAATTTAGCATGAATCCAATAGACAATAAATTAAATTCTACATATAATATATAAAATATATCAATAATTAGATTTTAGTTATAAAATCTGCATATCATCGCGCGCATCGCGATGTAATTTTAAACCGCGCTATTCTCCCCAAGTGCAACATTACACGGCAAAGTGGCTAACGTTACGGGAAACCGAGTCGTGACGGCGCAATTTCCTTCGCGTTTATATCCTAGACGAGGAACAAAAAGCCTCGCGGGAAAATCGCGCTCACGTGAGGCGGCCGGCAGAAGTAGTCCGCGCGAAAGTCGATGCACTTTTACACCGCGCCGGTAGTGATGCATAAGCGATCCTGTACACGATCGAGGAAGTGCACAGAGTCGGTTGTAATGCGTAATCGTGGTTACTGCACTGCGAATAGCGTGCTGTACGGCGTATAATATTACGACACCATCGCGTACACAACCCTTCGGATCTTCCCTAGAATTTCAAAGCTTTCCCGCGATGACATAAATGAGGCAGAAATCGACATAACGAAATGAGAAATATTGTCAACGCATTTTACCGTCGATAATGAGCTCGTGCGACATTTATATCGCGATTGATTTTTTTCTTCAATTTTTTTTTCTTTTATTCTTGAATTAATTATTGATTGTGTGATGGATGATACAAATAGATCTTTTCCAATATTTTTATTCAATAAATTTCATTATTTCACTGCTGTTTAGTTTCTTTTTTGTTTTATAATTATTAAACGCGAGTTATCACATTTACATTTGAATCATATAGTAAGATTATTACTCGAATAATTCAAGCACCAAAAATTTGAGGAAAGTCAAAATAAAGATTATCTAAATGAATAATTATCTATGTTATTTCGTTATCAACGGATTTTTGAATGACGATAAAGTAAGTTTAATTCTTTGTTGCATGGTTGTTTAATCGCGTAATATGCAGTTTACTAGACGTTCCTCTTTGATGAAAGTTAAACTCGATAAATTTAACCGCACTTTTTGCGACGCGCTTTATAAGAATTCTGGGAATTTACATTCAGATATTACGTAAAAGAAATTAAGGTAACAACTTCGTTGAATTATTCCAGTCTACTTGTACCGTGCGATATTACTTACCTATCAGCTGCGACGGCTCTCCCGCGGATCGATATATTATTGTTACCAGCGCAATTAGGAAAAACCACGCGGACCGACTAGAACTTCCAGACAATACGACCATTTTCTGCAGTTTAAGATTAAATGGTCAAGTTGGGAGAACATAAAGCTGTGGCTTGTGGTTAACAGTAGAAGTTTGATCGGTCTTAAAGTAAGCAAGAAAGAAGCAATGCGCGTGTTAGTTTTTATTAATAAACTGAAAGAAGTATATTGAAACATCTCTATAATTACGCCAGATAATAGATCCGCTTTAAATCAAAGAATATAATAACAATTATGATCCGATTTTCAAAAGAGAAAGAAGAAAGAGATTATTAAGTGACTCACGATATTGATCAAATTGACTATACAATAATTATCTAACAGTCTAACTGATTCGAAGAAGGCAATCTACAAAAACAGTCTTTTAATATCAACATGACATATCAGTAAGCAAACAGATATCTCTCTCTTGCTACAGATATCTTTGTTCATGAATTTTCAAATAACGGTCGTAACATGATACAATTTGATCAGCTTCGTGAGTCACCGTATATCAATTTTGAATATATCATACTTTTCATTATTTTTAAAATTTAAAGTAATGAAGTTTATTTATTGTATACGCATATATATATATATATATATATAATTTGAACAGCAATATACACATAGGGTCTGTTTTTTTAGCTGCACTGGTGCACACTGATGCCGTAAGTTAGAGTGAAACTAAATGTACTTGTCTCACTCCAACTTATTGCACCAGTTCAGTCTAGTTCAGCCAGTGCAGCTAAAAGAAACAGACGGATATATATACACTTAAACATAGAGATATACAGTTTAAAAAAAAATAAGAGTATTTTTCTTATTACAATGGTTTATTAACTTTTAATTACATTTCTTTCAAATGTGTCACTCAAGTAAAGCTATATGCGTGCGTCTTGACATCTTGTCTCAATTATGCAACATGCACTTTTTGCATTGTATTTTGAGGAACCGTGACTTATGTAAGCATCAATCTTGGTTACGAACGTCTACTTTAGAATTTGAAAAAAAAAAAAAAACACAATGAGGATGTTAAGATCGATGATATTAATTCTGAATTGTCAAATATAGTATTACGTCAAGACATTTCCCATAGACATAACCCGAAGCACAATGCACATTTACGATGTAAATGCGGCGCGAAACTGTAATTTCACGTCGTGATTTTATGCGAGCGCGACCCCCGACCGTTTCTTTTTACGGATGTTCGTTACGTCGCAACCATGCCGTTAATAAGATTCCAGACGGCGATCTTATCGCGCTCAATTAGAGAAATCTCGTGGGCGGAGATGCGACGCGGCTGAGTAAGGCAGAAAACGATGGTCGTTGCGCTCTATGCACTTTCGCGACTGTCATATTTCCTTATTCTTCCACGAAAAGTGTATCGTAAAAACGCGCCGATACTGCCATATATGATTGCAATTTGATAACACGAATATTAACACGCCTGTAAGTCTTATCTTAAAAAAAATTTCCTGATACATCAATTTCAAGATAAATTTACCGCTAATTTACAGCTAATGAGACAATAATGGTTTGACATATATCTCTAGAATCTAAAAAAGTATATAGCATTTCTATAATGTCTAATTTTTAATAGAATTGCAAAAATATATGACACTACTCGACATATTCTGTCGAGGTGCAAAAAGAGTGCCAGTATCCTTTCTATCGCGTACCTCGATAATCTCACTTGTTTGCACAGAAGAATAAATGATGATCGACATAACGTTAATATTGATGTTATCAATAATGTAGAAAGTTTGTGTTTTACTGGTAAAACTATACTTTCGTAATAAGGTAACCAAAGTAAAAGTTTATTACCTCAAAAAAAGAAATTCCAAGATATCGATCAAAGAAAACGTAATATCAAATATGCGTCTTTTCTTTCTATGATAATCAAACGAAAAAAACTGTTTCAATAGGAAGTTTTTGCAATACCGTCTTTCAGATACGATAACCGTATTTCAATTGTTCAGATACATAGTGAATATGGTTACGGTATCTGAAAGACGATATTGCAAAAACTTCCTAATAGCAATTTAATTAGTACATAACGTTAACGGTATTAATAGATATCACTAGTTTCATTTACTATAGGATTGTTTTTCGATTACAATGTTGAATATATTTTCTTTGATCTTCTGCTGTGTACGCACGTTCCATACAATACAAACGGAATAAAATTTGCAAAAAACGCAATTAATTAACATCGTTTTGTAATAATATTAATCGTCGATTATTTTTTCTTCCCATAAATTCACTTAATTAAATAATTATGCAATCATTAACATCATGCGTCTATGTGTGTATATTTATGCGTGTGTACATGTATATATAGAAATTCAATCACCCATACACACTTCATTTTTTTATTTTTTCTCTTAATTATTACCACAGGTGGCCTCTCATTTGAATATTTATCTCAAAGCAAACATCATATCCTCATGCATTTAAAGTGGAATACAGATATTCTTCCATTGTAAATCGTATAAAATGAATATGAAATCTCTATTATATCAGTAATAAAAAAACAGTTCAGTTTTTAACTCATAAATTATAATATTCCTTTCATAATTCTCTCTTTGCAATAAATGCAATAATTGTCTGTAAAAATAACCGATCTCAGTCTATTATTATAATTAGAAGTAATTGATCATGGCGAAATTGCACATTAATTCTTGTACGTGCGAAATGGTAATAAATCCGAGGTTAGCCGAGCGGCCAAGTAAATTGCCACACTATCGATCCGAAATACGGAGGTAATAACCCTAAAGAGTGAAAAGAGCGTGTGGACCATAATAAATCGGTATAATTGGACGGTTCTAATTGGCCCGCAATTCAAGCTAATCTACGATATTTTTGCATAGCCCTACCGAAGTTCTTAGTTGTAGTAAAATCTGCCAAATTGGCAGAGATGGAGGCCTTCAATAAAATTTATAATCACCCAATGTATTACATACAAAAATAGAGATTTATTTGTATATTACCCACCATACCTCTTAAAAAAACATTTATCAAAAAATGTACTCACGTATTGCTTTTTGTTTCACGTATTGCCATTTGTCTAAAAAAATATCAGTGATAAGTTTTATCTCTGTATTCATTATACATAAATGTATAAATTTTTATCAATTTAAGTCAATATTATTAGAACAGAAATACCTTTAACGTCATTAAAATAAGTATGACAGAAAACCAATGCATTTATTAGATCAGGAGATCTTGTGTGATACGGATTATCCTATAATAATGTTGGGCAAGTCAATATAAGACAATTTTTCAAGTGTTTTTTATATTTTGAGAGATAAAAAATAATGTAACAGTTCAATAACGGTACATTTATCTCGAATCTGTATAGTTGGTAGGAAACTCCACGTCTTTATGATTACTATTACAGCCTTTACAATCTCCGAGAAAAAGCAATCGCGCGCTTTTCTTGAATGGTCTGCCGCTTGTTGAAGAGGATTGCATCACATTTAAACGAAACAGCGTAGTCACCATGCATTTACATATACTTATTATATAATCCTGCGTCGGGGCTATACCGAATGTTTATAAACGTAACATGTGCATCCCAGTTTATTCCTGTATGCACATTCGCGACTAATCGAAGAAATCTCTCTTCCCTTTTACGCGAACTTCCTAGGCTATTAACTATGATTACCTGGCACGCAGCGTGTTAGATAACTCGGGATTTGCTCATCGACCGACTGTGCGTGTCTCGATCAGCGTGTAACACTTTTGCACACTTGTAAAAAGATAAATTTAGTCGAGGCTTCACTTGACGTCTATACCATCTCAGATAGAATAATGTTTATCAGTTTGACGTTTATCTAATCGATTATATAGGCGATATTGAACGTGTTGCTGTCCCATGACCAATTGATTTTCGCGACCGTAATAATGGTATAGTTCACCTATAACGAAAGTATCGCTCCCTGCGGCACCTAAACAAAGGCATACCGCTGTTGCTACCCATAATTTCGCCAAATTGCATCGGGCGTGCGAGCGATGCATATTATGTAACGCAAGCGTGACGGTCTCCCTCATCCCAGGAGCCAACTTCCTTGGATTTTAAGATCGCTCGTGTGCCCGTCGCGCAAGTCTGCAGTCGCTTTCAGTTTCTAGCCTAGTATGTGCAGCGGAAGCGGACTCAGCATGCGGAAATGAGTCCAGGGTGTGGTGAAACGACGTTCTATCCGATCATACGATATCGAGACGATGAAAGTAAAGCGCCGGGGAAAAGGAGGAGAGCCGCGAGAACGATGTCGATGACGATGTCGGCGACGTTGAATATCTCTCGTGTGGCTCGTGTCTCTCGAGCCGGCTCGGTTTCGGTTTACGCGGTATGTAACCGCGTATTAACGAGAGACATACTATCGTCCGGACGAATCATGCCGCCGCAAGATGTACATAATGGTACATAAGATGCACGTAGGTGGAGGAACTTGCATAGTCGACGTACCAGTCTATAACCGTAATTAGGAGATAATTAGGTCTACCTCCTATTATCGCAAAGTTATCTTAGCTATATGCGTAAGATGGACACAACCTATCGTACGGGAAAGTTTGGAGACGATACAAACCTGGAAATGTAAAAGCGAAACTAGCGGCAACATTATTTGCCTACGGTAACTTTTATGGAAAAGAATGCGAGGAAGTCTATTAATTCCAACGATGCCAATTACGTTCAGAGTAATCTAGTTATATCTCGCATAGAACTGTCTAATTAGATTACCGATCAAGCTATTAAATTGAGAAATGCACAAACCGCAAGATTGCCTATAACACAGTTGATTTACCGTCGTTTGTATATAATTTATGCGAATTTCTCAGATATCTCGGGAGCACGAGCATGTTTATGATTAATCGACAAAATATGATATTAAATAAAATGATAGGCTTAATATTTTGCAATTGATAGGCTGCTTCTGATGCGTATATTGAAAGCATTTATTTAACTACCTCCATACCAATTTACATAAGAAATATTTGCATAGGTATGTGTGATAGAATTTAAAAAATCACGTATTTCGGAACACGTTACGCATAATTAGGCTAAACTTGCATGAAAAAGCAACTATCTAAAAAAGACACCGATATATCTGACCATAAATTTTGATAATATCGGACAGATGTCGTAAACGCGTTTGCGCGTAAATGGCGTTTCGAAATCGCGCGACTGTTTGGCAACAGCCCTTTCCGATTTTTACACACTTCCCACTGCGTCCCCAGGAATGGATCGCCGAACGATCGGTGTAGCCCTGAAAAATCAAACGACGCAATTGACGGCTTAACGACTTGGTCGCGCCAGGCGATTCTTTGTGGCGCAAGGCGTGCATACGTCGCGCACGATAGCGCGTGATGCGTGTGTCGAAAGTGTGTCCGCAAGATTAATCTCCCAGGGAGAGAGGCGAGAGGATATTCGCAGATATTTATTCCGGGCTTTTCGCACACTCTGACATTTACGTCTTACGCTTTCCCCTTCCGCCGGCCGCCCGTTTACTTTAACGATCCCTACAAGAGACGCTTTTTCTATGCGGTACATATATGCCTCTTATGGTGAAACAGGTGTACCTTTCTTGGTGCAACTCGCGTAATATCAAGGAGTGAAAGTTTCCTCGCAATTCCTCATAATCGCATAACGTGTCCGGCTAATACGTCTCTCTCTGCTGCTTCCTCTTCAGCCCTCCCAACATCATTCGAGTGTTTCGTAAGCATGCAATCGTTACGTAAAAAAAAATACTTTATTCATTTTTACATTTACGGGGTGTATAGTACAATTCGAGGATAGGATCGCGAAGAATACAATATTTGCGCATTGACTTCTATTAGAACGATGTGGCAGGTTTGCCGGTCAACTCCTCGATCCTTCGACGATCAATCCCTCGAATAGATCTCCTGGTCTCCTGGGTCGCGAGCCGTCAAACAAAAGGGAAGACGATGAAAGTCTTCGCTTCTTCTCGCGCTTATTTTCTCAATGTCCAAATCCGCCGAAATCATGACCGCCAAAATCGTGGCCGCCAAATCCACCGCCAAAGTCACCGCCGCCGAAACCGCCGCCGAAACCGCCGTCGTCGTGACCCTTAACGAGCACGGGATAAGCCTCTTTGACGACTACAGGTACCTTGACCGGATAGGGCACTGGTTTCGCCACTTCGACGGGGACCTTGACTGGTACCTTGACTGGATAGGGGACCTTCACGGGCACCTTCACGGGTACTTTGACCGGGTAGGGCACTGGCTTCTCCACTGTGTAGGGAACGTGCTTCGTGACCTCCACGGGATAGGGTTGTGGTACGTGGACCGGATAGGGACGGTCGACGGGCACTTTGACCGGCACCTTCACCGTGTAGGGCACGTGCTTCGTGACCTCCACCGGATAGGGATGCGGTACTGGTACGTGCTTCGTGACTGTCACCGCCTTGATGTGATCATGGGAGATTATTTCGCCACCGCCCAGACCGCCTCCGAATCCACCGCCTAAATCATGGCCATCGAAACCGCCCAGACCGCCTCCGAAACCACCGTGATCACCTAGGCTCAGCTCCAATCCGCGCTTCGACTTTTCATCCTTGGGCTTAGCGCTAGACTCGGTCTTTTTCGCCTCCTCGGCTACGACCGATAATACTAGGCCGCACAGGAGTATTACCTGCCGGAAGCGAAGAAACGATGAATCTCTTTGATTTTATAAATCGTTCGATAAATGTGGTCGTGTGATTTACGGAGCATGTATGAGATTGTATAAGCTTCACTGCAATTTACTTTGATAATGTATTGCGGAACTAATGAATGTTTGCGAAACTTGGTGAGAGGTTCTGTATTGTCATATTGCATTATTACAGTAATTTGTTCGAGATTGGTATTAGTATTTAACGAGATAATACATATCGATGGATGTTAACATTTTTTAATCGCAATTTCTTTAAAAGCAATGTTTGGATATTAAGAGTATTTATCGTATTTTTAAAAACTTTTAAATTTTGAAAAATATTTTAAAGAAATGTTTAAAATTAGATATCGAAAAATTTTAAAACAAAACGGAATTGTTAGATAAATTTGGAGTTGTAATTATACTGTATAATACTGTTGAAATTTTTGGAAATGTGATCTACACTGAGAAAAAATTTTTTAGTAAATATTAGGTTGCATACAACTGTGACTCCATTTACTAAAATGAAGAAAAATGTTCTCTTTATTAATATATGTGTATTCACTGAGAAAAAATATACTGATAAAAAGGAAAAATTTCTTTATTTTAATAAATGGAGTTACAGTTATATGCAAACTAATATTTACTAAAATGCAGAAAATTTTTTTCTCAGTGTATGTTTTGATAATGGTTTCAAAAGGAACGACGTATTCAATTTCGGAACCTTGAATGATTTCGAGATTGGTACATGGAAGTTCGCAAGTCAAAATTTGCCTTCAAGGCTATTCATAGTTGTTAGAAAAACCGGTTATCGCTTGGAAATGAGAGACTGCGCCTACAACAGACTATTGCAGACTCGTAATAAGTGCGGATCGTACTTCTACAAGCGATTCGAGCGGCTATCTTATTGGAGCTACTCACTTTTAGCTTGTCGGTGCTGTTCATGTTGGTCGGCAGTGAGCACACTGGTACCGTCATGGTCTACCCTCGCTTTTATAGGGGACGCAACGGTGTGTCCGCTGGGCAACTCGAGCGTGCCGATGAAATTGTCGGCGGGTAGGAAGTTAGGAGGAAAGGAAGACAACGCGCCGTCGTGGACGACGCTTTTCTTCGTCTCCCTTTGTCTTCGCGTCTGTTTTCTCTTTGTTTTTTTTTTTCTTAACCGTCTCGCCGCGTTTTCGAGTTCGTTTAATTCGAAACAGAAACGCGTTTCTGTAACAAAAATCGAAAAAGATTTTCATGCTTGATACGCTTGCGTGAATTTCTTGCGTAAACTTTGCTCGTCGATGGCAATGCATATGAGTAAACGAAGATAAATATACCTAAATCATCCACAGATAAAATCTTTTAATTATTATCAAATTAATTTTTATTTTAACAGTCATATTTTCTCTACTTTTATCAAATTTGAAACATTATTTATGAAATCAAGTTTATTATATTTTATTAATGTAGGTATATATACGTGATATATTACTTTTTCTTAGAATGTTTTAATACTTAATAAAAATATGTGCTTGATACGTAAAATATTTAGCAATTTTTTACATATTTCCTTTATGAGAAAAAAACTGTTTACGTAATTCTTTATATTTTAATTAGTAACTTCACTATCAATTTATTTTGTAATTACGCATTATAAAGATATTAATTACAAAACAGACACATTAAAATAAACTACAGCGATAAACAATATTACACATTGATCTTTCATTAATGTACTTTGATTGATACTCTTCTGTATTCTGTGCTTCGGAGAGCTTCATAAATATTAAAAGCTTAATTAATGCGAGAAGAGAGAATTGAAATTTTTCGACAACATGGAAGTGTTCTTTCTTACTTGTTTCTTTTTCCTCTTCATACCGTACGGATATATGAATGCGTTGAAACATTTGCATTCAGTCTCAACTTGTTCGAATTTAATATACTCGCCTCATTTCCATAGTCATAGCATGTTCAACGTATTATCTCTTTTCTACAGTTTCGTATGCCGCGACATTTGTCGCCAAGAAGAAGATAGCCGTCGGCACCAACCGTGAAATTAAAGAGAATGATTTGAAGACGTTGGCCGCTACTGTCGCCGCTTTAATAAGAAGTTGTTGGAACTCGTTAACGCGATCGGATAAAATTCTTGCATACCGGAAATGGTTTTTCGCTGTGAAACGTAGAAACCTGGTTTCGCTCAATGTATAATGGCGATTTTTGGTTTATCACGCGTAGTTCCCACGGGCACAGTTAATCTCGGAATGACTTTGTACCTCGATCTCGGTTCGAAGGGTATTAGAATACTCGCGTATCCATGGTTTATCAGGGTTATCGGTACGAATAAATTTCCATACATCTGAATTTGGATTTCCATATTTGAATCCGAAAATATTGATTTGACTTCTAGCCGGATAGGAGCATGTTTCGAGAGAGGCCGAGTGTTCCCCTCCCTCTTGATTGACCGTCGATCGAACCGCAGCGAAAATCGAGGGGGCGATGTATACGATAGTTTCCACTTGACCTATACCCGGGGATTAAATCGTTTTCGATGAATTTATAGTGATTCACTAGAGACCGCAATCTGCTCGCGGTGCTGTTTTTCGACACGATCCCGAAATCTGACAATTGATGATTTCGGGCGCATCGGAAACATCAGCTTTCTTTCGAGAATTTTGTTTCTTATAAGAGTTGTCTCGGTAGCGACTTATTGAAAACTATTTTCTTTAATGTATTTGCTGCGAAAATTATACTCGAAAAGTTCTTTTGGAAGGTATATTTATTGTACGTTGAGCCATTTAGTGATAATGAAAAAATTTTTGCCATAGAATGCCACGTAGTGGTGAGCGTTAATTAGCTGAAACATCGCTCCTGGCTAATCGACAATTGCGCGAGCGCGCGTGACGACTAGCCATTAATTTCTGAAGCCGCAAGTCTAATTCATTGAATTCAAAACTAATGACACGCGTTGGTGCCGAGATGGCTAATTTTCCACGGTTATTTCTACTCTAAACCGGCTATATATGTTTTTATCGAGCAGCAGCGACTGACCCATATAAATCGATCGAAAATTACCGATTGCTGTGAACTTATTTCAATGTATATTGCATGTCTGCATAACATATATTATGTAGTAAATTAATGCTATTTATTTATAACATTTATATTAATAAATCAATGTTATATACGCACTAATTACATTACTAAATACATATACAACATTTATAGTATTAACGTAATATAAAATGTTACATTTGAAAATAATATGTAGATTTGATATGTTAATATTGAACAATGTGCGATTGAAACGATCCTATCACGACAGGTATAACTTTTATGTGGTTATTGCAGACGTTCTTGTTCGTCGCGATGCATGGTATGCGTAACGTACGTAACGCTAAAGTTAGTTCTTTCCCAGGTTAAACTTCTCTGTGCACTTATTGTGTCATAAGTGGCTTTGCGCAAAATGTTATTATATGTTCTGAATTACATGTAGCGAGCCCGCGATTTTAATTGCGAAGTTATTTGCTCGAAAGTCTTCCTGCAGCAAGAATAACGTCAGGAAACTGTTGAGCCTACTCGCTATATGAATACCAGATTAAATCTATCGCGGTGAAAACTTCAGCCTGTTTTTTTTTCTTTTCTGTTCGAACGATTGTAGTAACATTACGTATACGGAACTTCGTGAAGTAAGCTGGCTGATTATATTTGCCGGATATAATGCAAACGATACGTGCTCGCGTATTGAAGGTGGCGATCCCGGTGATCGTACACTTTCTACCAATCTCCCGATATGAGGCCGCAATTATGTAAATTTTGACACATCGCTTACTTCCTCTCTACAAATCTCGCTTTTTCACAAAACCGCTAAAACCGCTTTTGATCTCATACGTGACGCAAAACCGAGCTTATGTGCGCCATATGCAGATTAATCCTTTGCGCCTGTGTCTAATGTCAACTTAAATGTCTGCATCTGATGTACCTTTCCCCTGCCAAAGTTCATTAGAATCGTAGAGACAACGTCATTAATTTAATCAACGTGGTATTTTTTCAAGTGATGGTCTCGTCCACGTAAACGCAAATTGATTTTGCAGGAAGCCATCTCCGAAGCCATCCTTGAGAAACCGTGACGCGAACTTTCAATTGGCGACCCTTATCTCCGCAAAAATTTTTTTTTCTCGAAGTTTGAGTTGCTTGAACTTTAGACCGCAGAGAGGGTGGCAACGGTGGCGTATAAATGCGCCCTAAGTGCACCAGTGGATTCTCGCGCGTTACGAGACGGCAGTGCGGGCGGACGTCGTCGGCAGCGGGATTTTCGCGTAGTCTGCATTTCTGCTTCACCGACCGCAAGCGTAACCTTATGCAATAATGGGAAAGGCTTTGGAGTCGACCAGACCGCGGCTCTCATGAATATATGGATAGATGTTCTCGCTCAAGGTGTTTATCAAGCCGTTTTCTAGTTACGCCCTTCCAACTTCCATCGCCCATCGAACACAAACATAATTTGTGCAATTCTCTTTCATCTCTCTATCTAGGATAAGAGATAAAAGAGAATTTCAGTTTTCTGGTCTCGAGGTAGTCTTAGTCTCTTGAAGTCTCTTCGAAGGTATGGATATTTTGATACACGTCTGGCGTGTCTAACGGCGATTGTAGGTTCACGAATTTTCACATTTGCTTGTATTTGATTTATTTTTTTTCACTGTGCGTGTTTCGGTAACGCGATTAGTAAGCAAATATACTTTACGCATGGTTAATTTCATGAATATTTACCAATCTTTGGAATATTGCAAAATTTTGCAATTTTTTTAATTATGAAATTACGCACAAATAGAAGTGTTTACGTATTACTCCTATAAATAAGATAAGACGCAGTTTAATCATTAAAATACAAGCTGGCCATTTAAAAAGAACGTAGGTATCGGTGGCAAAAACTGCTTGTTGCGTAAGTCATGGACGCTTATAAGTGAAATTATAAGTAGGCTAATCTAAAAGGATTGTACTGAATATAAAATGCTTTATTGGGCTGCCAAAGAAACGGTTGAATAAGAAACTGATATTCGACTCTCTCTTTCACTCCTATTTTATTTTTATTTCTTAAACTAGAATGTTCAAAAATACGCGAATTGCGCATTGAAGATATTATCGTATATTTTTTTTTAAAATAATTATTTCGTTAATAAGTTATAGCAGCTTAGAAAAGAGGAAATTCAATTAATGATGCAAGCAAGCGAAGCGTAATGGCATATAAAATAGACTATAATTTTAATAATTAATTAGAAAGAAGTGAACATTATCACATCATATACAATATATCATATGCAATATAGTTGTCCAATTATCACGTGTATTTCAGCCGAGAGAGTTCAGCATATTAAATAAAAGTTTAACTCGGTTAAATGAATTTGTAATAAGCGTATCTTTATTAAACGAAATCTGTGACCAATGCATTAAATGATTAATACGACTGTTTACTGAATAATGCAAATGCTCGCAGTGTATTGAAACTTTGCGATGGTCTATGCGAAATGTAAATATTTATTTGATATGCATATCATATCTAGCATAATAATTATACGATCAGTATATTAAACGAAACGCCATAATTGCGTATTCCTTGCGTACTAATCATCTTCGAATAAAATATCATCTGTAAGTGAGACCTTTTGCAAAGATGTCATCAGAACATGTTTACCTAGAATTACATTGGTTCACCTAGTTGCCAATAAAATGTCACTTGAGAATGATACAAGTAAAAGTTACGTTTAATGCCAAAGTATCCATGAATCGATTATGAAAGTAGTTTTAATAAAAAGTTACTGCGTCAATGACTTAAAGCGGTGGTGTATGTCTTTATAAGATCTGATAATTGTATATTAAAATCAAAGCATATAGTGTCAGGAAAATGAAAAAAAACATTGCCTTCATTTCGACATCAGGTGATTCAGGCGTTACGTTACGAACGACGCGGTTGATTGCCGGTTTAGACCTTCGATTACTTAAAAAATATTACTAGAATGTAAAACTTGGCGAAAGTGATTGAGAGAAAAAACAACAATAGCGAGTTGATTGTGCCATAGTGTGTCGAAATACAAATTTTCGCGTCGTCTCTTTCACAGTTATAAATGTGTGTATCATCGACCGCGCATTATTATTAGGCGTTGTAATTTTATTTTTGCAACTTCCTTCGTGTATTGCGAATTTATTTTTTAATTAAATAACCATTGAGCATGGTGCCGGGATATATAACGCGCTTGTCACACGGAGAAAGTCGAATCGTTGCACCGTTTTGTACGTACGTCGTTTCACACTATGGATTTTGTCACGCTTATGAATCTTCTTAGATTTACGGCGCAAGCCGTCGAAATCGAGTTTGCTCGTAAAGTCGGTCGTAGATTAATTGAGGAAGATTTCGATTTCTGCACGCGAACGTAAGTTCCGTTCTTCCAAGTGGTATAACGCAGCTTAATTTTCACGAAAATTATGCGATATCAAAAAGTTTCTTTTAAGTCACAGCAGTTAATTGCCTGATGAACATTGCCTGAGTGTATCAAAAGGAGTTATGTCTCGAACGGCACTCTATGAGTGCCAATAAAATGTTTCTCGAAAGTCTGCATACGCGCGAACGACCGCCGAGATCGTAGAACTAAATTTAAGATTGTAGTCAATTGCGCGCTGTCAGATTAATTCGAACGTCCTCCATCATATTACATCCACTTATTTCTCGGGCGAAAGCATGGGCATTGGAACCTGTTATGTCTATTACAACTTCCCTGAGACTTTCGCAATAATAATAATATTGTACCAAATATTTTAAATAAATAATATATTTAAAACAAATAATATATTAATATTTTGAACAATTTTTTGAAATTATATTTTGGCTCGTACGAGTCACACTTGGTAATTGTACACCAACTTACATATTACTTAATTGGTTCTTGTCATCCAAGAATTTCCTAATTGTCTCTGTCTATGGCGAATAGCGGTACATTGCGTAATGCGTTGAGAGCTACGATTGTTATTATGTCCGATAAAATTTACGCGAGGCGCAAACAAAAAAATGAACAAGTCTAGCATGCCCATAACGTTTCTAATGTTGAGGTGAAAGAAAGAAAGAAAGTGCGGATTAGGACCAAGCACGGGAAAGAGTCCGGATCAATTCCGGAGTCTTGAATCGCGGCTCTTCCTTGGTGAGGGGATAGCGATTGAAGCTAGTTGGAATTGACGGGGCGGCGACGTTACGCGGCTCGTATCCGGGCATCAGTAATCAACCTCACCCGGACGGGTAGCCCGTGGGAAAACGGCTTAATGCCGAACGGTTTTGTGCGGGATGGCGGCACAATCGGTCCACCTTAAAGCCGGCGTTCCGGCGTTGGACGAGCGATTTTCCGGGGAGTGGGCCAGCGAGCACGGCGAAAGTGCCGGTATATATGCCGCTGATTGGTACGATGCAACTTCAGTGTGCACTCCCGAAGGCTACTATGAGCACTTCGCAGGTGAGCTTGCGCTGCTGGCAGAGCGGCGCGTACATAGGGCTCTGGCAAGGGTATCTTTAGGGTCTCGCGCGGCGGAGGATTATGCACGGAATTATGCGCGATGTATGAACGCGTCGGGATTTAGTATTGGCAGTGTGAGATCATGGTGTTGCGTTTCTCACACCGTCATATACAGTGTTAGAATCGTATAGAGATTATAGTGTGATTCCTTGTTTTTTTTTTTACACGAGTGAAATCTCAATAAATTTACATAGAATACAATAAGATATTATATACCAATTACGCTTGTATCTCGCAAAGTTTGTCAATGTTTGATGTTCATAACTGACTATCATTGAACTTTGCTATATATTGCGTCTCATTCCCTTTATTTGCATTTCTTGTGTTGTCAAATCGTCTGTTAAATAACATGCGTAAAATTTTTATTAACTTTAGCGAGACCTTCAAAGCTTCCCAAGTTAACCAAGCTAATCTAAGCCTTGACCATGAAGGACCGCAATTAACACACGTTTATTCACAGATCCTCGTGCTCCTCGCCCTTGTGGCGACGGTGGCTCTGGCCACTGAGACCAAGAAGTCCGACAGCAAAGGGGCTGTCGACTCAAAGGATGCCAAGAGCAAGCGCGGACTGGAACTGAGTCTGGGTCATGGCGGTGGCTTTGGTGGCGGCGGTGGTTTTGGTGGGCACGATTTCGGTGGCTTCGGCGGTGGTGATTTCGGCGGAGGATTTGGTGGCGGTCTTGGAGGAGGCGGCGGCGGCGGCGGCGGCGGCGACGGTGGACGAATCTCCGGCATCACGATCCATCGCGAGGTCTCAGTGCCAGTTCCGGTGCCCTACACCGTCGAGAGAAATGTACCAGTACCTGTACACGTACCGGTGAAGGTTCCAGTGGACAATCCGATACCGTACCACGTACCAAAGCCTTATCCAGTCCATGTAGAGAAGACTGTACACGTTCCCGTGGAGAAACCGGTCCCAGTACCCTTCAAGGTGCCCGTTAAGGTGCCCGTGAAGGTGCCTGTTCCCTATAGCGTACCTGTTAAAGTACCGTACCCCGTGCACAAGGAAGTGCCCTACCCAGTCAAAGTTCCGGTCGTCGTTAAGGAATCATATCCAGTCCTTGTGCACGAGCACGGTCATGGAGGCGGTCTCGGCGGAGGCGGCTTCGGCGGCGGATTCGGCGGCGGATACGGTGGCGGTCATGAAATCAGCTTCGACCTGCATCATTGACGATAGTCTGACGTCAATCGATATTAACGATACTCTTGTATATAATGATTATGTTTCTTTTTTTACACTGTGCTGTCTTAGCAGAATAAACATTAAATTATTAACTCGACGTTTTATAAAAACCAGCGTTACCTTATCCTTTGCGTTTGCATGAGAGTATTTGTTTGAAGTTGAGCTTTATTCTACGGCAAGTGAAAATGATTTTTCTGAGTGTATCATGTTTATTCTTAACTACTTGTTTGTCTCTACGGTTTTAAGCGCATTGCGCAATCATGGCGACAAGAAATAAATTATCAATTTAAACGTCTATGAAACCGGCTTGTTGAATTTTCTTACGTAATGCACTTGCGAAGATATTGCGAGTTATCATAACCGCTACGGTATAAACCGATTCTTAGCCACTTCCTGTGAAACTAGGCGGAACATGTTACAATGTTACTAGGCGACATGTGAAAGTATCTCAACTAGTTATTATGACTGTTACGGGTCCACACAAGTCAGGTGTACGAGGAAGCTTATTATCTACTTAAGGATTACACAGTCGAATATCGGGGAATACTTAAGTGCATGAAATGATACTTGTTATTTTTTTACATACTCGTTTAATTATACGAGACTACTACACGATAGATACGCACTCAAAAACGATTGATAGATTTAAAGATCTTCGAGTGCTCGCTTTCTAATTTTATCACATTGTTGTTACGTATAATCGCTATTTTAATTATATTAAAATTATTCAATTATATTAAAACACAAATTTTTATTTTACTTATATTAAAACATAATTTATTCGCGAATTGAGCAATTATAATATAAAGTCACGTTCAAGAGGTCAATATTAAGCGTACAGTTGCATAAATCATATGCAGACATTATATTCTAAAGGTAAAGTCAGATGTTTGTTTAGCATACCGGTCAGGTTTCTTTACCCGACGTACAAGGTAGATCATGCCACAGTCAAGGTTGCTAGAAGAAATAATATCGAATATTTGCCTCGGGCAAATCATATTCAAGAGTATATAGGAACGCGCGTACAGAGATTGCACGGTTTCTCTCGAGTAAGGGGAAGCCAGCTATGCGAACGGAAAGAGAGCGCAATTTCCGTAATCTTACTTCCTTGATGGTAACATTTCTCAACGGCCAGCTACGGAGGCCATCAGCGTTACGTAAATAGATCGATCGATCTTACGTAACTATTATGAAAAGAAAGTAAGCACCTTTACCATTAGCGAAATCCGTAATGACGATATTGAATTCTATATTGGCAATCTGTAACGGCGTTTCGCTCAGCGAGTTAGCTAAGTATATCACTTTCATTTATAATCTGCGCCATCGCTGAATACGCTTTACATGCGCGCGATGCTCTGTTTTCTTTTTCTAACTTCAATGATAATCTCGTAATCCACGTTACATCATGCCATTTACGAGAATCAACGCTCTGATTATTTTTCAGCACGTTGTAAACGAGTAATTGCGATATCTTGTTAGGAATCCGAGTATCGACAAACTGATGAATAACTTATCTTAACCCGAGGCAATCGTTATAACGGTGTATGCATGGAGATGAATCGAAATCATAATTTGTCCTTGTTAGAAGCTTCTATTCTTGAACCAGCTCCCTTTATGCACAATTATTATTACATGCCGTCGTTAATGTATGGGAGGAAGAAGATTTTATGTAATTCTTCATATGATAAACAACGCGCTACGTATCACGGTGTGCGTTATACATTTAATTTTGAGTCGTCATCTCTCGCCTTGTTTCTTCAATCAAATATCATAGGCTCGTAATGAGAGATGACTGGTGTAATCAATTTCTGAGAGATTTGAGAATGCCGCAATCGCAATAAGCCAATCGTAATAAACCAGATGGTTGAATTAATTCTATTAAATCATCATAATAAAAGAAACGATAGAGAATACCATAAGTAAAACCATAGCAAGCGATAATTTTTCTGAATCGAAATCTTCAGTTTTTAAATATAATACCCTCACATTTTTCCATATAAAATAAAAAAATAACGAAGAGATAACGAGAACTGTTAACCTGAAACAGATTGATAATAAAACTGTAACTTTCCGCAGGGATGACTGATATACACAGTCATTTGGGCTTAGCGAACCCGAGGTTAACGCATCGTGGAATTTTATGAGTAGTAAAAAATAAGAACAGTAGAGAGAACGTGTGCCACATAATTTTATTCTATGCACTGTGTGTTGGAGGTATTTTTCTAAAGAGAGAAAGAAAAGATGATCTTTATATTAGAACGTTATATTAGAGATACGTCGTTTAATCGATTTAATGGAACAGATGTCGTGGAATGTTTAGCGAGGGGTACGTATGGTCTGCCAAAAGAAAAGACAGAAAAATACGCGAAAAGAACGCAAGCGCGACAGGAGGCGTCGCGACGTCTCGTCAGTCTAGCGACGTCGTTGTCGCCACGAACATCCGGCGCTTTAAACATCGCCATTTACTCTCACGGTTCGTTAGCCACGTGTCTCCCGCATTGGGATGGGTCGTTCGTAAAACGTAGAGCTCCACTTTAATACTTTTGTTTGTTTAGCGTAAGATATCGTGATCGGGCACAGAAACTGTAATTCTGTTGTGCTCGTGAAACGAACTGACAAAGTCCACGTGTGAATGCGTTAAAGTAAGGTAAATCCGTTCCGAAATTTCCGTACACTTATATTAACATGAAATAATGATATTATACATATACAATATAACACAGGAATATACCAAGATCATATTATTACACTCCCTCTCCGCTATATTTCTTTATGCTGGCGAGAGAAATGTTATTGTTACATTTCCTGCTCGCCGCGTATGTAACTATCTATAATGGAAAGTTATTTATTTTACAGTAACATGAAATATATTAAGAAAATATGTAATTGTGATTCATTAATCTGCCACGATATTTACTTTAAAATAAGATAGAATAAGATAAAATAGAATTATTATTATAGATATAGAAAGTTTATTTTAACGTGAATTAGATAACAAATATAAAAGTAATTCGGCTGATAGTAATTTTTTGCACAATGTGAGTAAGATATCTTCCTATCTTTTTATATGTTTCTGTCTTAAATTTTACTATGCTGCAATCTTGGGCAATTAGTTAGCAATCTTCCGCTTTGCAAAGGTAGAACTATACGATACCGTATGTGCCGCAATCTCGCTTCAGTGAAACCGCGTAAAGAACCAGCGATCGTTAATGTACATTTCGTTAGACATGCATTGAGGTAAGTGCGCTTTAAATGTAGTCTAACAGAACGACCTAGATAATACCGAGAAGTAAAATGATAAATTACTTATGAGATAAAGGTATTACATTCGAGAGGGATACAAGTATTGTAATAATTAAATTCTAAAAAGAATATAATATAATAAAGAAATTATCAAAGAAAAATCCTTTTCAAAGAGAGCTCTTTTAAAACAGAAAATATAGATATAATTTTCACTTGTAGTATCTACTTACGTTATAATGACCAGCAGGAAGAGATACACACATTAATATTATTAGGCAAAACACGTTACATTTTCCCCGTATCGTTACGTTAGCGAATGCTTGCAGCGTTTTAACGTTATCTTTATTTTGACGACACAGTCTTAAAATAACGTCTATGTTTTATTTTAAGCTCGTGTTCATGTAGCGTCGTAAATCAGGGAACATGATCTAAAGTCTTTCTCGTATAGTTTTACCTTCATTTTTCATGATATTCCGCGTTTCAGAACAGATGCTCCATTATCCTGAAACTGTCCATTTTCTTCCGTTTTTCCGTGGGATACGCTTATATGCAGCGACAATGATAATCAAATAAATTTTTAAATATATAAAAACCTATTTATATAATATATAAAAAACAATTTATATAAAATATGAATTTATTTATTTATTACTTTTTATTAAAGAAGACATTTACATGATGTCTGTCTTAATCACTACAGTTATTTATACATAAACATAATTTAATTTATCATGAATATTTTGTTGGAGATCCACATTCATATAAAATAAACTTTGGAACTTTTTGTTATGGGTATTGTATAATACTACTTATACTATATAATGAGAGAGAAAGAGACAATATATTGTACATCAGTTAACTGATTGCAAACTAAACAAATTTGAAATAAAATTTTGTTTTTAAGAGCAACGATCTCTTATTTTATACACGATTTCAATTAACTATTCATTAATTGTTAACTTGCTAACAAAATTTAGTTGTTTGAGATTTTTTATGACAATCTAGTGTCAATTATTCCTCAAAATTTATCTCACTAATTGATAGTTAATTGGTGATATAAATATAAACTTCAGACTAGTTTAGTTTTGTTTGTAGCATCGAGTATTGAAGAAACACCCTCACTTGTAATGAGACACGTCTTGACGGATTCTTAAATTAGCAAAGTTTTCTTTAATCTCATCGTATTCTTTTATGATGTTCGTACAGCTGCAGCACCACCTATACCCAACATGAGATCGTGTTCTTTTTTCCGTGTTGTAACTTGTAACTCCCGCGCCTTAAACAGACTTCGTTTGCTATTGCCGGTAGCGGAGAGAAAGGTGCGGCAGAGAAAAGAAATAGTATGATACAGCGAGTGTTAAAGATCGATTTGAAATCGGCACTATACATTGAAGTCGCACTCCGTCTCCTTTCGCTCTTCCTCCTTCCTCTTGTCGCGACTAATAAAACATCGATTGGGAAACTTATTTTAAAGCCGTTCCGCTGTACCATAAAGGGGCCTATTTACATAACTATAATAGTATGTAATTATTAATTCATGTTTAGCTGTCTGAACTCCTCTGTTCTCGCTTTTCTCATGTTTTTTATTGCGTTTATTTTTCGTTCTTTTTCGCCGCATCTCTTTCTTTCTATTCCCGTCCCATCTGCTTTCATAATTTAGACGGTTCTATATAGCTTGGCAAACCTAGATTCGTATTTGTAAATTATTACTTGAATCTTATCTCAAGAGCGTATCAGGTGAGATGCTCAGAGTGGGATTTCGAATCTTGAGACGTGGATAGTTCAATAGTCACGTCTTGATAGAGATCAATTGTGATTGTGTTTAGAGAAACAGAACGATTACTCACATGAAATCTAGAGAGCGCGATAGCTTCTTTTATATATATATATATAAAATTTCTCATTTAAATTAGGATATAGGAGTAACAAATTGTGCAGAAAAATATCGATATCTTTCACTATTCTCCATATTTGATTTGTTATGAGATCAAGTCCTCTTCCTCAAGTGTATTTGCCCCTTTGCGAAACGCGATAAAAGTATGTCCCATGCAATAGGAGCGATGCAGTTTCTCCGGAAATAATTTTCACGAGCGTGTTAAGTAACGAACGTTATTGGTGTCTATGGACAGCGTACACGAGAACGGCTTGTGTCCTTGTAGGTACGATCTGCGGCTTCCAGGCTTTACAGACACATAAATCATACATTAAGCCTGGTTCATACTAGCAGCTTCGTGTTAATGGACGCGTAATATGCGATCGTTCGATTTCACGGAGCTCGCCACAGCTGCTGCAGTAACGGCTGATATCTCGAGACAATGTTCTATCGAATCGATAGCCAAGCGGGAATTTGGAGCACCTGGTAGATTGATTCGAGGACACAGCTATCCGTCTATTCTGTACTATAAATATATATGTAATTTATGTAAATTTTATAGTATATAAATCTTATATCTAGAATATCCTAGATTTTTCGGTTTTTTGGTCTAAATTAGGAACCTATGGCATTAATATTTTAATGAACCATACGTATTTACTAAAATTATTTAATTCAATCTTTAAACAATTCGCGTAAGTTTGCAAAGTATTGCTATAACATCGAGATATAATATAAAATGAGGTAGAAAGGATCTTTCCTTTGTTAAAATAAGAAAATAATTGAGTGTTAGTCTTCTATCTACAAATAGACTCATCAACACGGACAACAGTATCTGAATTCCAGACGCGCTTAAGGTAGTTCTCCGGTCCTTGTACTAGAAAAAATCGATTTTCTCTAGATTTTCTTGAAACTGTGAATATACGTTAATTTAGGTGTGCTTTATGCGTGGTATAAACTTCAGTACCTCTTGCGATATAAAAATCGAGATACTGAGCCTCCAAAGTTTCAATTTTTACCAAAATTTACTAAAAGTTGAAACTTTGAGGCTCAGTATCTTGATTTTTTATACCGCAAGAGGTACTGAAGTTTATACCACGCATAAAGCACACCTAAATTAACGTATATTCACAGTTTCAAGAAAATCTAGAGAAAATCGATTTTCTGTAGTACAAGGACCGGAGAACTACCTTAAAAGAACACTGGATAGAACAACGCAATGCAAGAAAGAGAGAGAAAGAGAACGAGAGGCCGTTCTGAAAATAGCATTAGAAAGATAAGTAATATCGAAACCAGCATTAGCGCGATCATTATTTAAAGAGACTAAATATTTGTATTTTATATTCCATAGTCCACGAAAATTGTTCTTGTATGTGCTATTTGCAGCGCGATGTGTAACGTGCGATAATGTCTACAAATGAAATTAACGATGCCCGGCATGTTAATAATGCATTTAGATATGCTCTTCATACACGATAATTAAAAGATTTAGCGGATAATGCAAGTGTTAAGAGCCGATGGGCTGGCAAATAGTTTGCCAAATATAATTCACGTATTACGCGCATTTAATGCACATAGAGTATGCATTGCAAGCACATAATGTAAGAGGCGTAGAATGAAAATCAATAGCAGCGTTGCGGGTATGCTCTATCCTCCTCTTCTAAAAAGGGCATGTCATCGATACTCGAATCTATCGAAATATTGTTGTCGCTTTTCCGCGATGCGGATTGGTTCTCTTGTTGCGCTTACTTCATGAGCGGCTGTCATGGCATATTTTGACAGTTGTATGGTTAATAGTGTAATAGTAACAATGAAATATTAAAGTTAAATAGCGCGCGCGTAGCGCGCGTCTGTAATGCCTAGTCTATTTGAAAACGTACGTTTTGATAATATAATTGAATGCTGATAATGACTCAGCGTCAATAGCGATCTCTCATTATTATTAATTATCAATTGTAATGCAAAAGCACACTTTCCCCACTATAAAGGAGGACTTTCATATAGTTATAGACTTTATTCCCACGTGTAGACTTTACATCGACGATTAATGATTTTTCATTGTTTCAAATATTTGAAAGAGATAACAGTTGGAGATGCATTCGTTTGTTTTGGGGTCGTTATGAAACGAACACGCGTCGACTAAAGGTAGGAAGGCTTCCGTTAGAGCGCACACGGAAATGCTACTCGTTGCAGAAATTCCTTTTCGTTGTTCTATGTCATAGGGATGATCAATGGCAACGGAAAATGTCACTGGCTGTGCATACACATCTCATTTTTTTTACAAGTATGCGGTGGGTTGGAAAGACTTTCTATTAATTGCTTCCGCGAGTTGAGCTTACGTCTATATCACATGATTATATAGAGAATTCTCGAGTTTATCCACTTGATCGATTACTTCCGTAGACTCTCTTTATTACGTAATTTAATAAATTCCTATGTAGAGTAAAAATTATCAAAAATTTCTTTAAAATTGCCTTCTTTTAAAGCGAGCATCTCTTTATAGGAAATTAAATTTTGATATGTAAAAGTATAACATATAATAATAAATAAACAAATTAAATTTTCTGATTTATAAATTTTGACATAACAGGTTGGAATAATTATAAAATTAAATACATTATTTGTGAAATATACATAGTAATTAAAAAATTGTATAATTAATATTTTTAATATTATAATAATGAATAAGTACTATGAGACATTATTCAAGTTTTGGTTTTAGTCTCTACCATTTCAACGAACCATTATAGCTTCTAAAGCTTAGTAAGCCAATCAATAAGTTACAAATCGAACAATGACTCATGATTATCAGGAAAGCTTGGAAAATTTTTGTACACTTCTGTACAACGAAAAGCTTTCAGGTGGTTTGGAATAATACATGTATAAAGAGCTGAGCCAGCATCTATATCAACTGCTCGATTTCCAGAGTAGTGAATGCTACGAGTTGAAACATTATATGAACAAGTCACACACAACGTGGACTTGTAATTACCTCATTGTAATTATATTCGATGTATTATATTAGGTACACTCTACATAATTAATAGATAGGCATTATTGAAGCTAAAATAATAAAATTTATATAAATTTATTTTAAATTATTGTGATTGATATGTTTTTCATTAATAAGGGCAATGCACTGAAGACAATTTTAATCTATGTTTTTGCTTTCACTAATGTGCCGGTTTCTTTATATATTTTCCATAGTATCTATATATTAGACATTTAATTAAAAACTTGAATTAAAAAAATATATTTTTTTTTGTTCGTGTTTACTGCTAAATCAATTTATAGGTCAATTTTAAAATTTTGGTATCTTGAATCTCAAATCAAATTTCATGTGACTAATCATTCCGTTTCTCAACTGAGTAGCGCCTTAGTTGTTCTCTAATCAAAAAGTGAACAATTTGTGTTTCAAATAATGAATCCCGATTTGGAGTATCTCTCATCCGATACGTTTTTAAAACAAGATCCAAATAACAAATACAGATGATAGAAGGCCGTGCCCGTACATATGCGTTAATGAAGTAAAGTAAAGCGAAATGTTTAATCGCACTCGGGTGATACGCAGTTAGCTATATCGATCACAGACTGTCCTATCGAAGCGAGGAAGCTGCAACAGGACCGGGTAGGCTCCCGAAGCATCGGGAAAAGCAATATGCGCTGGGTCAATACCGCAAATAGTCTCGATCAGCATATTCGTGGATTAATATGACGTTCAGGTAGGTAACGTACCATCCAGAGTTGTATGCCCTGCAACTTTGACCACCCCCGTGTGCCCCGCGTCCAACCCGGCGGCTCGGCGGCCGAAATTGTTTCGAATTCTGCCGTTGGCGAGTAAACCGCAACTATATCGACCAGCCGAACCCTAGAAGCAATTGGGTCGTTTCAATTAACGAAACTAAATTTTCGTCATCTGTTAGGCTCGAAAACGCGATGGCTCATCGCGGGAAATTCTATAGGCACGCCGTCGACCGAACCGCGAAAAGATGGCCCGCGCGCACGAAAACTATCTGAAAAGATAATTAGATCAATTGGATTTTCGGGATAACGAAGCAGCGCCGCTGCTGCCGACCGAACGTCGATACGCTCCGAAGGTTAATTAGGTATCTCACGTGACCACACGCACGCAGCCAAACGGATTCGGCCGATTTATTTTTGTGGTTTATGTACGATTATAACGATTATATGTTCGAATTCAGAGGTTTTTCGAATAATTACGCAAAAGCATTACGAGTACATGCTGATCAATGCTATCGATGTTAAAAAATTTTGTTTTGTAATACTTATCCGTTTTTAAACAATTATTATTTTAATCACTAAACGTTTACCCTCTCCGTCTCTCTATTTCTGCTGCATTGTAATATTAATTATATTTACTTACATCAATTTAATTCTTTTTGCGCATATAATTAGCAAGATACAAAATTAAATTCATTTATTGAAGAAGAAATATATTTAATGTACATATATTTTGAAAAATGATTGAAAAATAATTAATATCAATTAATATCGTATTAACTAGAGCTCATGGGTTTTCATGCAATCCCGCATGTCCCTTTTATTCCGTCGAAATCAGTGCGCGTCGATGATCGAATACAGGATAAGCTTTACTTAATCTGGTGATCCCATAACGTATTTTAGAGCCGCTAAAATTCCATTCTATATATATACGAAATCCTATAAATGCACATCCTCGTGACGACGAGATTCTATTGGCATCGCAATGTTATTGGATCGTAGCACAGACCGCGAGACTCTCTGTCGGGATAAAGGATTCCTCGGCTTAGCATTCTTCACAACTGTCCTCGGAAGAAGTCGGACTCTTGTTTGCTTGCTCGGAAGGGACTATCGCTTGTATAAGACGTACACGCTCGTCCACGTGGTAGTGTGTTCTCGTAATCGTAGTCGATCGTCTGAGTTATTTGGCTGACCCTGCGAAGGTTGATATAGAAGTATTGTAAGAATATCCTCGACCGTCGTTGCGGAACTATTCCAAGGACGCTCGTTGGATTTTAGAATTCCTCGATCCGTGATCGCGATTGAGGACAATTCTTGAATTGCTTCGCCAGATTTACTGAATTATGAGTACCCGAGAGAAATTGATCCAAATAAAAAAAGTCGTAATAAAGCTAAGTATATATTTGCGCGTACTAAATAAAATATTTATAATAAGCCATATATTTTATCTCGTTCTTTGCTTCTATCTATTTGTGAGGAAATATCAACGACGTGATAATAAATTTATGAAAAATATGCAGCAGATAATACAAAAAGTTTGTTATTATACAACGCTTAAGCGAAGATAGACGATAATAGCATCGCTCTCGTAGGATTTCTGCAGATAATAGGAACACTTTCTAGGGCTTAACGACATAGCTTTGTTAGATTATCGAAGCTTGCAGCTATTGGGAATTTCTATGCTTAAGGGATAATTGGGGATTGTAGTGCCGACAAAGAAAGTATCGAGAATGAGATGGGAATAATGTCACTATGGCTTATATCAAATGCACAAATAATCGGCTTCCATGGTGAACCGCTTAATAAGCCGAAGATCGCGGCATTTGGATGTATATAGAGACATATGCACTTTGTGGTTTTATTTGTCATTAAATAAAACCACAAAGTGCTTTGCCTTGAACACGCTTCTATGTTACCGATATTATGGTGGATTAGATAAACTGGAATAATATGTTTGTCAGACCTTTAGCATTAACACGTAATCAAGATTTTAATACTCAAAACTGCAGTGTATAGCATTAAATTATATACACGTGTAAGGGTGTAAGAGCAGAGACGTGCAATATATTGTACTGCACTATGAAATAAGCGTATTATGTGTCTAAATAATATTGTTGTAAAATAACATATTTAAGAATAAAAATCAATGAAGGTGTATCTTGAAGAGTGTCGAAGTTTTTTGGATCACTTTCCACAATTTTTCCAAGAATTGTGCAAAGTAGAGGCTCTGAAGGGGTAAAACGTAGATACTGCGACTGAACGGAACCTCGGGGGATTTGAATTGAATTAAGAAGACTAATTTAGACTTAATCCTTAGGTTAATTTAAAATGGGGAGGTGAAGCTCTTAATCCTGATAGATAAAAGGCAACATAGCGACGATGCTCAACGGCGAAGAAACGATGAGACTTTACCACAAACAGAACTATGGGAGTGGTTAGAATCGCATAATCCTTTCGGAAATAATACACTGAACTTAAAATAGAACTAATATTTCGAGGACTGTAGCTTTATTTACAACTTGTGATTGAAATAGGGTGTTTAAGGATTGTGATATATTCCTTTCGGGATATTTATATGTAATTATAAACATTTTTATGATTCAGCACTTATTAAATGTGTTATTAATTTCTAATTTCTATCGCGTTTTACGTTTCACAATTAAATCGTCCAGATTCTAACGTCATTTTTCTTTACGATCTTTCAATATTACCGTCTTTTTCCTTTGCGAGTTTCATCGAAAGCTCCTTGCATTCCGTTGTGACTAAATTTTACGCATACCGCTACGCGCGCGGAATTTTTGTCAAAGCGTCTCGTGAATAGGCGATGTGCGAATATTTCAATTTGAAATACCTACTTGTGCCTTTTGTTGCATTACACTTTACTCAATAGACGAACTTTTGTAGTTTTTGTAACGAAGAAAATGTGACCAAATGTGATGAAATGTACTTTTTTCATACATATGTACGTCTTTAGAGAAACAAACAAACATTTAATCAATTGATTTTTTACATAGTAGTATATTATCATTGTTTGCCATTAGTTGGAGTCAGTCGTATAGCATGCTCGTGAAATATTTCGAAACTATTACGCCCACTTGTCTGACATTAAGAATCTAGACAATCTAGACTATCTGTAAATTTATTTAATTAGCGTTACTTCTTTCATTGCCGAATCGTCTTTCAAGAAAGAGAGAACTACTGTCTACTATCTTATGGTAATTAGCTTTACCTTTTGTCAAATAAGACAAAAGTGACAGCAACAGGAAAGTCAATTAATAGGATTAAAGCGAGAAATTCACTGAAATATTTCATAAAGCGCGGTGAAAATTATTAATATAAGACAACTGTTTTAAAGGAAGGTGTATTATCAGTTTCTTTTTGTTATTATATTATAAAGATTAAAAAGAAGGATAGGTGTATTGTTAACGAACATGAGGCATTCAGTGATTAAATCAATCGCGTTGAAAACTATCAATCAATTTTTACTGAAAAAGTAAAAAAGCTTCATTGAAATTGTTTAATATTTCTTAATTTTGTTGTATTTATTAGTGCCGAAATAGTTTTTAAAAGTTACTATCGAGGAAATGACAATATTCTTTGACAGTCTGGATGTTGCCGGTTACGTTTGATGATTATCCTGTAACGATAAGCGTAAAATAGATATTACTTGTTTATAAAGGAATTTAACCGTGATGGAAATAAGGCGAACTGTGTCGATGTCGATGACTTGGGAAAACCTTGAGGCGAACCTTATTAAACGAATGAAGAAATTGAGCAAGCTGCGTCGACGATATCAAAATGGATACTCTTGTTGAGAATTAAGTTATCGCTACACGAGCACGACACCATTCAGTTATCATCATTTGCGGCGCAAATTTGCGAAAGTAAAGTTATATAGTTTACGAATAAGATGGCTATAATAAAGCCATATTTTAATACGCTCGAATTTATTACATAAAAGCATTTATATAATTATATTATATAATTTGGAAAGTATATTTTTTATTGAGGTGTAATTTTTAAAAACTTTATTTTTCTTTTGTCTTTGTCGATTTCACAAAAATAATAACTTATCGAGAGTTTGATTTTTCATACCTCTCTGCCAGTTTCTAATAATTTTTTCGCTTTTTGCGACATAAACCTTCAAATTTGAAATTCGGAATATTTAAAATCGCAATTATTTGATTTAATTAGTACAAATTAATTTAACGAATGGACATCCTTATTTACAAAACAAGGGCTTCGTATTATTTATAGTTTTTATTACATTGAAAAAAATTATATGTATGAGTGGACATTCTTATTTAGAAAATAAGGGCGTTGTATTATTAATATAGTTTTTATTACATTTTAAAAAATTACAAAGTATATCTACATTATTATTAATCTCCACAGTGTTATTAACTTTTATTTTTATTATATTTACCTAAACTTGCTAAGTTAATCTATCTTATCTTAAATATTTTCGTTCTGCACACAATACACGCTGCTCTCGCATACTACAATCTTTCTTCTATTTTCCTTATATTCACTATATACTTTTCTCTGTTATACTTGTTATACTTGTCTGTTATACTTGTTTCACTGTTGCAGTTATTCTAATTTACAGACTTAATTTATCTTACCCTAAATTTCCATTTTTTAAATAAAATATGCACTTTCTATGCTCTCATATGCTCACATTCTTATTCTACTTCCTACATATTTATTTATATGCTCTTCCGTTTATTTTAATTACATTTATTCATTTAGAAAAATCCATCTTTTTTCATTCTTTTTCATCCTTACGTAATACATACTTTCTTTTTTGCTACTCTTTTATGCACTCACTCTAACATTTTTCTGTTTATACATATATTATGTTACACTTTGTCTAATTAAAATTTGTTAAAACTAAAATGAATAAAATTACAAATTTGTTTTAAGTTATATAATTACTTTTATAATTAAAAAGAGCCTTATTTAATCGTGTTTTTGCTGAAAAACTCAGTTAAAACTTTTCTCAATTCATGATACAGTTGAATAAGTAGATTTTGAGAGTCAATTTAATATTCATGCGTCGTGGATCTATTTGCGATCGCGATTCAATTGAGGAATTCAGATAAAATTTATCTTGAGATGCAGTCTCAGTTTTATTTACTATTTAATTAATCGATTATTGAGGATATAAGTATATGTTAAGTTAGTTTTTGAATCTTGTTCCGAGGATGATTTAAGAAGAGAATGATTATTTACGTGAAAAGCTTGACTTGAAATCCAAGAATAGATCTTTAAAGCATTAAAATTAAGAATTATGAAATATTATTCCTTGTTATGATATTTTCAGCTTAGAGATTCCACGCTCTTTCAATCGATGAAATTAATTGTTAGTTTAGGTAACGCTAATTCGTAATATAATACAAAACGCAAAATTCGCAACAGTGATTTATTTATCGAAAATAATTTGAAAATCAAGGAATAGAATGTCTGGCACTTATTTATGAAAAATAATGCTAGACGATAATTTTTTGTATTTAATTATTGTATCTATATTAGCATTGCTAATAGATGCTAATAGATAACTTTATCTAATGGGTTTTTGATCAAAACAAAAATAAATTTTATTTTTTAAAAAAGTTTAATAATTTTTTAAAAATAAATTGATTAGTTAACCAAATTGTCAATAAAGAAAATAACTAAATATTTGTAACTATTAAATTTGTTATTAATAATATATATTTATAAAGGTATACTTATAAAGGTATAATTATAAAGGTATAAAGGTAAAGGGTGTATTAATCAGATTGAAGTAAATTCTCTGACAATGAGAATTCACGTAATAATATTTCCATTTCGAAGCGCTCTTTCAATCGAGCGAAATTAATTGTTAGCTTAAGCAACGCTAATAAGTTCATAAAACAAAGCGCAAAATACGCAACAGTAGCTCGTTTATCGAAATTAATTTGAAATTCAAGGAATAGAATGCCCGGTATTTATATTTGTTTTACAGTACGTTAAATATTTCCTAGCAGCGAGATTGGCTGGGCTTGATGTTTGTTTGGTTGAATACCGCGTGTTCTACTACGTATACAAGATCATTTTACGCTATGTTGTCATTTGTACCATTTGTGCCACAAGATTTGTGCCGGCAGGTCGCTGCGCGAACTAGGCCGTGTGTCGTATTATCCTTCGAAATGTGATCGCGATAAGTAGTAGAAGATACACTATTATACCTCACACACACGACTATTAAACGATCATAAGTTAACGAATTAAACTATCAAAACGACTATTCTTTATCCTAGTAGGTTTATCATTTCGTGCGAATTATTCATTTGGAATAGAAACGGTAGAAAATTAAAATCATGAATTATTGTTTCACAATATTTATTATCCTAATACTTGGATTCCGATGTACTCCGTATCGCGCTTTGAAGCTTAAATTAAAAAACACTTAAGCCCAGTTTCACCAACGTCGATTAATTGTACTTATGCCCATTTCTACCAATGTAGATTAACTTCTAATCTCGGTTTAACTTACTTTCTATCTTTTTCTAACTTTTAGAACTAGGAAAGGATGACAGGTAAGTTAAACCAAGATCAAAATTAACCTGCGTTGATAGAAATGGACATTAGAAAGAAACGAAGAGTGAGGTTTACTTTAATCGGAGGTTACAGTTAATCGACGTTGGTGAAACTGGGCCTTAAAGGAACAGTTTTAGCTTAAATGTAATTTGATTACCGTTTTGAGATTAACAACGTGGAATACAAGTCGCCGGATCAAATCTTTTGAGTAATGAAGCATCTTTTTAGTATGGATTACATATTGATAACTAACTTGAAATGGAAGAAGTGGATATTTTTTATAACCGCAGGTTTAATGGAACTTTTATTCCGTTAAATCTATTTTCAATAATAGAACAAAAATAAAGTATTTTTTCTTATACATTAATAAACGTTGAATAAATTTAAAAAATATATATATTTGCAACAAATATATCTGTAACTGATATCTTGAATTTCAAATCAATTTTTACGTGAAATATAGACTATATAATAACGATCTTTCTTTAAGAAAAAGAGAGATCATTATTTATAAAATTTATTAAACTTTTATTTATATAAAAAGAAAAAAATAGGGATATTAAATTGCTAAAAAACGTTGCGTTCTTTTATCATTTATAACGAAAATTTTAATTCAGTCTGGGACTTAATCTCTTCTTCAATGAAACAGTTTCTATATAATTTTAGAAAGTTCCTAGATTATAGAATAACGTGTCATCCTAACAATTAATCCCAACTATACCGGTGTCTGATCCGCGGACAGATTTCCTTGGGGGCTAGTTCGCGAATCAACTTTTTAAACTTCCTGCCAGAGGTTCATTAGTGATAACTCAAGCACGTCTGTCTGCCACGAACGCGAAAACTTCTACCCAAAGGATTGGCAATGTACTTTTGAAAAATATGGAGCGGCTCTTCACGACTTAATCGCATGCTTCTTTTCAACTCACTGTAATTCTGAGGAAAATATGTTAGACGTATGAAAATTGAGGAAGATGCAGTAGTATTTTATGTAAAATTGGATTCTAGTGATTATAATACAGAGATGCATTATATTTACATTTCTCTATTTATATTGTGTTGAAGCTACAGTAAGAATTTCCTTATCTAATTAAAGGACCCCGCAACAGTCTTTATAGAAATAGATTCCCGGTCAAATTGGCTGAAATTTTGATATGATATAGTTTTGACTCACTAATTAAAAGTTTAATGGTCACTGGGCCAGAAAATCAAAAGTTTTTTAGTAAATTAACCTCGTCAGTCGGTTAGACAACCGTTACTCGACTCTTACGACGTGGACGTGGTGGTAGGCACTTGAGATTTAATGTGGAGGTCAATTTTGGACATTTGAGCCACCGTAACTCAAAAACTTTTGATTTTCTGGTCTAATAAACCATTGAGACTTTTGATCAGTGAGTCGAAACCTACATCATATCAAAATTTCAGCCAATTTGACCGGGACCCCATTTCCATAAAGACTGTTGCGGGGTTCTTTAATGAATTAAATAAAGCTTTCCTCCACCGGAAAAAATAAATATAAAGTTATGCTAACTTAATATTATAAAAAGAATATAGTATACAAATTTTGTGTGTGTGGATGTGTGTGTTAAATTATATTTAATAGATTTTACATATAGAAGATATCCCGCAAATATGTTATTAAACATGATATTATCGGGAATTTTACTAATAATATGGGCGTTAAATTACGCGGAAAAATACCGAAAAAATTGCTACCATACTACCTTGAGAAAAAAGCGCGAATACTGAGTATTGTTGTTATTACTAGATATGTTATAATTAGTAAAGACTGAAGATAATTAGTCTAACCGTTAGATGAAACAATTTGAGAGTCCTCGAACCGTGCAAGAGAGCATAGGCGATCGCTTTGCATTTACGAATCAGAGAGGAATATATGGAGTCCGCGCCTTGTCATTAATCAATCAGTTAATTAGGGTCATTTCGCTATTAGGGCTCGTTATGGTTTGCGCTCTCTCCGCGTTTGGTCTTTGACAGTCTAAAGTGCAGCGGTACTACTATGAGTACTAGAACCGGTAAGTGCTACGATGCGTAGATTTCGAGAACCGTGGATTCACATATGTATGTGTCATATGTGGTACGTAAATAACAAAGTAGTGAGGTTTACCGTGTCACGTGAAGCGTTAATAATTAGCAAAATAATTATTAAATATCGTTAATTCTGCATGAATATCATCATATTGATTTTCTCGAGATTCCGAGTCCTTTTTAGACATTATTCATCGATATTATTCACCGCAACGTTAGAGTCGCCTACGCGACGTCGCGTTTAATGCCGAAATGCATATTGTTTCATCGCGCCGACATTCTTATGAGAGATATATCTATATGTATAAGTTACGCCGGGAAAACCGAGCCGCGGGAGGCACCGTGCCAAGGGCTGTTCTTCGGCGTCAATAAATCCGGAGTTAACTCACTGGCATTTTAAACGCGATGTAAACCACCTGTAAAGCGAGGCTCGACCTCGGCGTGGTATCTCATTAACTCCAACTCGCGCTACGCGTTTGTGAAAAGGGGTAGTTGCATGCCACGCAAATGAGACTCGCCGCTCGTTGATTTTTCATTTGCCGGAATCGCGCGACTACGCGTACGCGTGTATGCACACGCACACACGCATTTTCCTCGTCGCGAGAATATCGCGGTTGATTCACTCCACGCACACGTGCGTTATTGTCGTCCCGTTCCTCTAGTTCCCTTTTTTTTTTTTCGACGATTTATCGCGCCGACCATTTGATTCGAAACGCTCCAGTGACTGCAAGAGCTTCAATGATTTCGACGACACTCGGGGGAACGTTTTATTTTTGCCCATTTTTTTGTCTCTTTTATTTTTTAAGAGTAGCGTTACTTTATGTTCGCGCGCTCAGCCGACAGCAATTAACAATCGCGACTATGCTCGACTACTCGCTACTCGGTTTTATAGTAGTAAAATATTGCGTAAATTATTATTGATAATTGAAATTATTGATAATTGATGTATAGTTTTCTCTCACCGTTCTGATATTTCCATATATTGTACATAACTATCGTTATTTATTTGATTTAATGTATTATATTTATTTATATTTTGTCCACAATATATGTATTTTACATCAGCATTTCAATCTCACATAACACATTTCTTTACGGTTATAATTCAGGTGCTAATAATTAAAACTTGTTTTTCACATTAAGTATGTGATACGTGGTAAATCCGCTCGTGTCCGCTGATAGCGACAATAGATTCGGAAGAAATAAAGCGTCGTAACTATTTCAATCTGTACCAAAGCCACGGGTTTTCTCCGTTTTCCCGGCATGCTTGAACGATTTAAATGCCAGGTGGCCCGTGACAAGGGCGCAAACTGCGATACGGTATGTTATCGTTTCAGGAACCGTTTTCCGGGCATGCTGGAAAAGCTGCATCGAGTCGTAGCCGCGCAGCGCGGCGCGACGCGACGCGACGCGACGCGGCGTCGCGGATTCCCGGAGGATGACGGCGGGTGAGGGTATATAAGAGGGATAATATCGTGTCTAGTGGGATTTGTCGGAGGTAAACAGAGTGCACAAGGCTGTTGCAGGCAAACGTATTACCGCAGGATATCTTATATACACACACGTTCGCCCGCCGCGCTTTCCAAGCTACTTTCGCTTCCACAACGGCGCTCGCGCAGGGATTGCACCCTGCGCCCCTTTTGCCGTGCCCCATCGGTAAATTCTGCTTCTCTCGTTCATTGCGATTTGTTTTCAAAGCCGCGAACTGCAAGAGCGCATTTCGCGTGACGTATCGAATGTACTCAGCCCGCGAGCTGTCGGCTGCACGGATGGTGCATTTACGTTGCATTTCATTACGGGTCTGCGTCTGTAAGGTGCGAATAAATCCGAGCCCTGATACGATTTGAATACGATGTGAATGTTATAAGTTTGTCACGACCGATATCTATTTACGAAAGGAACATGACAGATCGATCGAATGTCGCGAGATACGTCAAAGTAAGTTATTGCGTGAAATGATAGTTTTTGACTTTGTAAGGATCAGCTTGCTATACTGCTTTTTAAAATTTCGCGAAATCGACCTTGGTATATAGGAAGCAGGCCAACCGGAATAATAGTCGTTTCCTCGCCAAATAGATTTGGCGCGGTTCTACGTGGTCCCTCTATCACTATAAATTTTCTCCGATAATCTGGAAACTTTTCAAGGTAACGCGCAAAAGGATAACCATTGTAGAGACTGCACTTGTTCTCACACTTGTGTGAGCAAATACGGCAATATGTATTCTCAGTGTGCAAAAGTCTTTAAGAACAAAAATCTTGAAGCTCAATAATTCGACATTAAATCCTATTCTTCCAATACATGATTATTATCTCGATAAAGTTGCAAGACGTTAAATTTATCGTTGCATTTATTATGCTGTTAATGACGATAAGAATCATACTATTTGTCTTTGAATAATATAGACGCAGTTTTTTGCGAAGTTTATCAGATATTTATATCGAGATAAAAGAATATCTAATTGTAAGAAGTGCACCTTTTATCTAGCTAACATATCAGAAATTACGATCACGTCTAATTCGGAGTTCACGATAAAACAAGCTCGTTGGATTCATACAATATGAATTGCGCTTCTCTCGCATTTGACGCCGTCGCGATCGAAGATATGTGGCTTAAACGATACCGAGGCCAGGCGGTGGTTCTTCCTCTCTTGAGGATCGTGCGAACTACCGGCGGATCCGAAAATATCCGACCATTTTCCAGCGGCTGCCATTCCCAGACCACATCCGCGTGCGATGCCCGCCCTTTCCGCTTCGCGCATTTACGGCGCACCACTCGATACTCCACCTGATGGTTCATCCATCTTTTGCGAACCGACATTTAGACATTTCGGCTCGGCGCTGCCCAATGCTCACAAATACTCGCATTTGCCTGACGTTCTACATAAACCACTCTTACGGACTATCATCTGCATTTTTAATCTTTTAATGTTTAATAAGACACTGAAAAAATGAAATAATAAAGAACAAAAATAAAACAGCAAAGATTTTTTATTATAAAAAGGTATTAATAGTAATTAATTAATAGTAATTGTCAATTATTTCTTTATATTGAAAATTCAATTAAATTAAATTCGAGGTTATAAATTCAGGTTTCTGTTTGAATTATTTTATTATACCGTAATAAATTTTGAGCAATTATTTTCGCGAGGATCGCGAGCATATCTGAGAAAAATGGACAGCGATTGTACTTAAATTTACCCAACTTTATGGCGTCGGCTTATGTGCAACATACGCAATAGCATGTCAGCGCAATATGTTCCTTCCAGTTTCTACTCCGTTGAATTAACAGAAACAGAACACGCGGGTTATTACCCGCCAGATATCGTTTCGCGCGATAAACATCGCTCGTGTTAGCACTTTCACCCTCGTTTTGTCATACACCACATTTTTGTGCCCAACAAGTTTTTATATCAAACATTGTGCTTCCGTGTGTTCGCTTTCCTACTTTTTTCTTACTTTCACTTACGTGTTGTAACCTTTAAAAATGACGAGACTTCACCATTCTAATTAAATAAGTCCCTGGAATTTGAAGGAGAGAATCAATTTCGAAATTGTTAGTACGAATCCTTTGTGTATATCCTCGAAATGAGTGGAGTGCACAATTCAAATTAAACGCGGCCATAGAGTGGGGGTAAAATTATAGCCACTGTCTGCAAGTTCATGCGTTCCGTGATGAGTACGAGGAATCGTGCCGTGGAACTTTGCTAATTAACAGCGTACTGTTAATTAATGTTACAAGCATTTTAGAAACACAATATTCCCCCGAGATCGTAAAATGGAGTGCACGAGTCATTTCACATTATTGCGTATCGAATTGTGAATATTGTTCATTTTGCATCTAATAACATATAAATAATTCAGTCTATTTTCTTTCCATTTCCTTCAAAAATGCAATCCCATAAATTAGAAATTAAAAGAGTATTACAAAAAACTAAGATCTATAGGTATCTCAGTGAGGTGTAATTATAAATTATGATTTGCACATTTTAAATACCTTGTACTGAAATGTAGATTTCAACATTTTACTTTTCAGCAACTCAGAAGTCAGTCATTTTTCGAAAGCAAGTTATAACTTTATGATGGAGTAGAACACCAACTACAAATAGTACAAATACACTTGTTTTACGCTTATTTGCTTGCACATTCCTTTTTTTCTTTCTCTCTCTCGCTCTCTATATCTTTCTAAGGCAGGTCGCATATAGAGCAATATGCGATATACATATAGTGGACATTGTCTTTCGCATTAATCTATCATGTTTTTTCATTTCCCGTAAACTAACATAATAGCTATACATTTTTGATGCTATAGATCACTTCAGGGATGCATTAATTAATAGTATAATTAAACTGATTAATAATACGAAGGAATTTTTATAATATATAGGATTAATCAGCTTTTGGAAAAAGAATTCTATCGTTTCGTGACTCGGTGACTTATTGTTTAGTGAATTTCAAACATTCCATAAATTCTATGCAAGACAGTTAATTTTTGCAACTTACAACTCTCGCACCCTCGGGGTATAACTCTTTTCTCGATTACAACTTGCTCGAATTCGACGTAATGCAAAACCGAAATGAAGAAAAGTTTTTAATGTATGCACGTTAAAAGGATTATAAATCAATGCATGGTGAATTGAAATGCGGATACCGCAATTCCATTACAATACCGGATTGTGCGAACATAAATCTTCCCGGAAGTAATAATTCAAGCGAACAGTTTCGTGTGTCTCGAAGGTTCTCCGTCATCTGTGATAGCCGCGGAACTTGTTGGACCTCAGCCGATGAAAATCGACGCTGAAGGAACGCAGGCCACGGCCAAAAGATATTAATATGTAAAGTAACGGCGCGGCGCTTCGCAAGTGCTTCGCTTCGCGATGCGCGGTTCATCATCGCCAAAATCGATTCCAGCCTTCGTAGATATTACAAATCCTTGCCGTGCCACTTGTATGACTGCATTAATGCGCTGTTATGATGGGCGAAACACCAAGAACAATAATTTATTATGACAACGTCATTGAAATAAAAGTCGATCTACGTGGCAGGAAACACAAAAATATATGAAAGAAAGCAACACTCTATTATTGAATAATTTATCAGGTGACTGATAAAATTCTTGCTAGTTTAATAATTAATATTTTTTGAAACTATAGATCTCTCAGTTGTTATTTCTCTTTTTTTTTTGCTATTATATTTTAGTAACTTTTGCAATTTTGGCTAAATTTCGTGTACTAAACCTGCGTTATTTTTGTTGCGTGTTTTCCACGCGCAATAACGCGCGCATGAATTATGCACAACACGGTTTTAGTTGCATCGATTTATCAATGTCTGCAATTACTTATAGCCAGTTAATCCTGCGTGATAAAGTTATTTAACTGTCGGTACTATAATCGCTGCCATCATTAATTCGTTGAAATATATTGCGCTAACGTAGATATAATTTCGTACATTTCATTCCGGGCATATTCGACTGCGAAGCTTATTAACCGCGGAGTTTTGTTGCGATTTTCGTGAAATAGCTAACCGTCTCCAAATGAGTTCTTAATGACTGCCTAACTTATTCTTAATTGATCCTTAATTCTACTTAATTTATACGGCGGGGGACCGACAATGAAATCACGGTAACGTGATGAAGTAGCAAACAGCTTCCCGGTTGAAAAGAAATCGCGTTCATCAAAGAACAATCGAAACCGCTGGAGAGCGGTGAGAGAGTGCAGCGTGCAAGAAACGCATGCACGCCGACAAGAAAAGAGTAATGCGCGATTAAGCAGGCGCACCATCGTTTGTAACGGTTTAGCTGAAAGCAAGCGCACGCCGTCGTCAACCCCCGCAGTCTCTCTCTCTCTCTCTCACCCACACAATGTCTGGGGAGAACGACTGGAACTTACTCCTGCGAGTTTTGTTGCGGTTTCCGCAAAATTGCTTTATAATTCCTGATTTATATTTCCCTCTGGCCGGCGGCGCGCCCGCCATCCCCCTTTTCACGCTCTCTTCTCCGCGTCTTCCGCCAGCCCGGCGCGTATCCGAGAATGACGTCCCCGTTCCTTAACGCATATTTCTTCCACTGCCGAGCGCGCTTAACGCTCGCTTAGATATCACTTACCCGAATCGTCGCGAAAGCGACACTCCTTCATTTCTGCGGGGATTTTTCCGAGCTGGTATACTAGTTGCAGTCAGTTGTAATTGACGTGAATCGTGTACCGCTTATTGTGAGATTGTGTTTTTCTATATCACGTAATTTTAATATTTTATCTGATATCTTTAGGATGTGCAGTTGAGCCACGAGTTAACTTTATGGATTTTATTATTTAAAGCAAGCTACCTCACGTTAATTCCGTTATTATGATTGAATCTATATGCTGAAATTCTCGGTGAGATTTTGATGGGTAGAGATCGACTCGATTCAACGTCACGTTGCGTCATACCCATGTCAGTACGCGCAACGCACAATTTCCCTGTACCCATTATAATTGCTTCACACCTATCGGCGAACAGATTTCCTGTCATGGCGATATTGCGAGTTTGATCTCGTAAAATGAATGTCATTTCACAAACGATTAATTGGTAATAATTCTAATAACTAATCAATAGTGCCTTTAGGAATCATTTTGCATTGTATAAAATACAATATTAACGTACACAGATTTACAGCAGTATTACAATTTACAAATTGCTGTTAAATTATACCAATATTTGTGGTACGATTAAATGCCTCTGCAGATCACGCGCAGAATAGGATTATTACTATATTGTTTATAACAAACAAAGGGATTACCGGTATGATGGCTGTGATACTTGCACGGGAGTAGCTGGTATCAGTATTTGATCAGTATTATCCAGTTGTACTGCTTGCAGTTGTAGTCGTACGATTGGATCTCAGTGAAACCTGGGTGATGTAATTACACCGTCATGGTCCAAGCACCACCTGCGAACCAATTGTGGAGAAACTGAATTTAGACTAACATAATTGCGGGGAGATTGCTGCGGGATTCTGAAATAGATTAGCGGGATCCGATGTGCTGCGCGATGACGTCGATCTCATCCATTTTCTGAGCAGCCGAACGAATTCGGGTCTCTTTGAGATACGGTGTTTATTCAAGAATGAATCCGCGTAGGAGGAGAGAATTAAGTCTTGACGTAAAAGTATAATACATCGGCTTCGCGACTCTTCCTCATCGCCCACGACTTCGCGCGAGAACACGCGAATTTGCTGCGAGGCAGAGGCAGATAAACGGACGGCGCGTAATGCATACGCAACGGAGTCAGCTACTTCTGAAAGCGAGGGAATGAATCGTTCTCGCGATAAGACCGTATCTCGAGCGCGATTCCTTTCGTGGGGCCAGGACGCGTCTCCCGTTCTGTTTCCCTTTTGCGAGAGAGACTCGCCCGGTTTCTCCCTCGGAAAGTAGACAGCCGTTTAAATTAGACCATTATCTTATGAACAGCCAACATACGACAATTGCTTTTTTTGCCCAGGTGGTCATTAATTATCCGTTCAAAAGATATCACGCCGCGTAGAATGAAAATTTTGACGAGCTAGTTAACTCGAACGATCTTCTTCACGATAACTTAGTCTATCTGCACTTCTCCTTAATTTAATTTAAAGTAAATCATAATAGCGATTACTGTATCTTGTTTAAAATTGTATCTTGTTATTCGAAAAGAAATTTATAAGAATTGATTTTATTTTTAAACTTTGTTGAACGATAAAATTTAGGCACAATCTTCTGGTACACTTACTAACAGATTATATGAATAGAATTGTAGTCTGAAGCTATATATTTTGTTACGGCTCACGTTTCGAATAACTATGTAGAGTTAGTGATAGCATTCATTGTAACGCTCAATAACTTTGTGGGGAAACAAGCCGATGATAGTGATGTTGGGAAACGAGGATAAACCAGTGTAATATAAGTGAGGGAGGAAAGCGAAATCCGTACAGAACACATCTCACCCGGAAATGCGTATTGCAAATTCCGACTCTTTCCGTCGTTGTGCCCGTCCGGCGCGAATATCGAGCGACACGAAAATGGAATATTGATATTTCGAGTACACGCGAATACACGAGCGCGAAAGCCGCGGCAGAAATACGTACGAGGCGCATAAACACCGCTGCATGGACAATTCTATGCCCTCTGCTCCCAGCTTCCTGTTTTTCTACTCGCTCGCCATGCTATCATCGTCCTCTTCCTCTCGCACCACAACGTTGCCCTTCTCCCGATTCCATTTCGCGTCGTACTATTCGTTTTCGCAGATATCTAGAATAATGAATATCTCTTCTATAGATAGAGAAAACTAATAGCAATTTAGCGCTTCTCGGCGTGGTGTAATAAGATTTTTAATTCCGTTTGAGATCATAGACACTGCTTGGCGAGTATTATTTGTTAAAGACAATTAACGGATGCGAGAAAATAATTCTCTATCGCGAATTCTGAATATTATTAAAAATACAAATTAAACCGCTTTTAAATTGCTCTAATTTTATTTAAAATCTGATATATATTTGAAAAAATCGAGATTGTCTGTTATATGCATCTATCGCATGCATTCGAAAAGAGATTATTTCTTCGTCATTATTCCGGCGTCACAAATTAAATGGCGTATTGTTTAAGGTTCTACTTCCATTTGCAGCACACTAACAATTGCCACTGGTATCTACTACGTAAGGGTTACTCATATATATAGAAATATAGGGTTATCAACCGTTTCAAATTCGGCGAGGCGTTCTCAAAGCAGGCAAACGTAAATTTAATTTACCGTCGCTTAATATCGTACATGGCACGAATCATGATGAATTTCTACTGAATATCTGCTCGATTTTATGCGTTAGTAATATATAAGAATAAAAATTCAGGTAATTTTATCTTGAATAAGAAATTTAAAAAGTTCAATAAATCATCAATATTACTAAATTTATAGAAATAATAAAATTGACGCGCTGGTGTAATAGTTATTGTAAGCCTTTAAAAACGACACGAATTAGTAATATAATTAAAGAGTTATAACATTATTATATATTGTTTGTCAAAAGTACGATGATGAACGTTGTGATTTGTCATTGTAATATATCCAATCATTACAGCATCGAGCGAAGAAACAATTCCGCGAAGCACACGTATCAAATGAACACTCGATATATCACAGTTTTCCGTAATCTCAACCACCGGCACCGGAGTCCGTTGATATTATTTATTTAAATTGTGGCTCTCAAGCATAACAGCTTAAATACGGCGAGTCCGACGATACATGTATTTACTCCGCGATGCGATCCGAGAGCAACGACGTACGTGAGAAGGGAGTCCAAGGGAGTCGCGGACGCCGCGGCGGCGACACGAGCGGTGAGAACGGTGAGGGGATAGAGTGACTAGGCACGGAGCGCGTTGATGCGCGTTTGGTATGCGTATCAGCCTACCCCCACTCGATCCCCCCTTCTCGTGTTTACCGCGGCGTCCGCGACCGCCCGCGCCCCGCTGTGACGTCGTTACTCCCGGATCACATGATCACATCGCGGAGTAATACACGTATCGTCGGACTCCGGTGCCGCATGCCGGTGATTAAGATTACGGAAAACTCTGACATATATTGAATGTTCATTTAATACGTGTGCTTCGCGGAACTTATACGGATGCCGAGGTACACCTCGCATTCGATAATAGTGACTTTCCATTACATTCTTTCGCGTGATTGGTCTCGCTTTTCTCAACCGTCGACTTAACTCGCGTCGTACGTGTCGCGCGGAACGAAGTTACCGTCGTTTCGGAACGCGGATAAACGATACGAATGGACCCTAAATCGAGTGACGCCTGACGCCGCGACGTGATTAGCAATCAGCTCTATTAACGTCGTACGTTTAACTTCGTATTGAATCGTGTTTCGGTATCTTGCGATCGAGGGTGATAGACGTACAGTGTTTATAAATCGGTGATTTAATTGCAGTTGAGCAAAATCGCTTGACAAGCAGCAAGTGTAGTGTCTTCGCGACGGTTGCTCCGGGCGAGTGAAGTTGGCCGCGCGATTCGCGAAATTCTTTCCGCCATTTAGCGTCTACCTGCGGGACGTCGAGCGTCACGGGCGGCAAGCGGACGTACAGAGCTTCGTTCGTAGCTTCTCCGCCGTAATTCTTCCGTTGCCGTGTAACAAAGTACGCGCCGCGTCGCGAGATTAATACCGGGAGTGCCGTGCAAAGTGTCGAAAAAGTGTCGCGCGATCGCGTAAGCGATATCGTCGATTTTCGTGAACGTCGTGAGTGAGTGCGCCGATGGAGAGCGACAACGGAGGACCGAGGAGAGGAGGAGGAGGAGGCCTGGGAGGCATCGGGCGACAGCGGGGCAACCGTGGAGTAAGTAATTATTCGTTACTATATTATTTTGCTGTCCTGTGGCGGATTCCGTCACTTTTTCAAGCGCGACTTAACTCGCTCATTATGTGTGATCAACTCGTTACTTCGAGGTTTAACTCCGGCGCAATTTCACAATTTCGGATTTCGATCTCCGGCATATGCGAGAAGAAATATTACGTCGCGAGCGTCGCGTCTCTCTCTTATTCGCACGGTCGTAAAATCAGATATCTGTTAAAATAATGTTTTCAAAATTTAACGGGCGCGATAATTAATTATTTCTAGTATCGATTATCTTAGACACGCTGCTTTAATGTTAAAATATTTTTCTGTTACAGATCAACGCAGGGTTACGACTTACAACTCCGCTGTTGCGCATCGGGGCACCGGTGAGTTATTTTTTTATTGCAATATCGAGGCAATAGATTTGTAAAATTATATTATAAACGTGAATAAAATGCCTCTATCTATTACCTCGAAATGGATAGACTCTCTCTCGAGAGTCTAGAAATAGTATATTACCGTCGTTTAATATTGTACGTAGCGCGAATCATGATGAATTTCTATTGAATATTATCTGCTCGATTTTATGCGTTAGTAATATATAAGAATAAAAATTCAGGTAATTTTATTTTGAATAAGAAATTTAAAAAGTTCAATAATTCAATATTACTAAAATAGAAATAATAAAATTGACGCGCTGGTGTAATAGTTATTGTAAGCTTTTAAAAACGACACGAATTAGTAATATAATTAAAGAGTTATAACATTATTATATATTGTTTGTCAAAAGTACGATGATGAACGTTGTGTGATTTGTCATTGTAATATATATATATCCAATCATACAGCATCGAGCGAAGAAATATGAATGCATGTGCGTGATGCATTTGACGCACGTCCAATGCTCATCAATCTAATGCAATATGGATGAAGATATTTGAATAGTTTCGGTGAAATTGGTATTGCATGTTATAATATTGTGACATGTTGCTATTTTCTACATTTTTAGTAATTTAGCTGTTGAAAAGCGAGTATTACTCTATTAATATAAGCCCGTTGGCTTACTTATATATGTTTATGCAAAAATGTTTACTTGTTAATTTAAAACAAAAATGCATCTAGAAATAACATAGCTCTGGTTCTATATATCTCTTTTCAAAGATTTCATATTCCATTTTCTCGTCATTGGAAGTGTCAGAATTTTGTTTATAAATTACAACACGAAAGAAATATCTATCCATAGAATGAAATAATTTGATTAATCAAGATGCTAAAAAGAAACTTGATGAATCTATTTCTTCTATATGTATGTATATGGCAGCCCCACGCAAGTTACACCGATTTATTCTTGACGACTTTTACATTTTTGTTCGAAGTTATCGGATCGCTTCCGATTGCTCGGTCCCACTGGGTACGGGTTTTCGCGATATTTCGTCACCTTCCTTTTCCCCATCCGTCTCTGATTCGTGAGCTAGGCAAGCGCGACGACAGATTTATGGATTCTCTTGACAATGGCGGAAACGGCGAGTCGCGGGTGGTAGTTGGCGGATCTGCCAAGCGGCGGCAGACACAAGAGTGCATCGCTTCGCCGGCAGCAAAACCGCATCGGACGATACATGCGCGATATATATATGTATAGTAAATATATATGTGTGTATATATTTGCATTCACACATATACGGAATACATGTACATATATATATATATATATATATATATATATATGTATGTATGTATATATATACCATATATATATGTATGTATGTATATGTATTCCGTATATGTGTGTGTGCATATATATACGCACATACACATACGGAAAGATATTTCTCACAGTGCATCACTGTGCATCTTTTCTGCAGCCCGTGGCCGAGGAAATTAGCAAACCAAATTCGAAGCCGACCGTCGCATCGTCGTCGGCTCGAGCAGCCGCGGAAAGGTTCGAATTTATTCGCGGCCGGGCGTATCGCCGGTACGGTAAAAATCTTGCCCCGGCACCCCGCAATGCACATCCCGTTAAATACGACGGTACTATAAACATTTCCCGAAGAGGAAGGAAGCGCTTAGCGCTATACGAGATTATCAAGAGTTATCTGCGATAATATCTGCATTATGGCGATAATATCTGCATTCGAAGGGCGAACGCGTCGCATATCTGGTGGCAATATTTAGCGTTTTCTTGCCATCGAAAAAATGCTCGTTAGCCGTATTAATTATGAACGTCACATGCAAATCTCTTCGTTACACTTTGCTGTGACTTGCTGCACTTGCATCAGAGAATATTTCAACGTATTGTGTGGCATGTACCACGAGTATATTTTAATATTTAACTGCTAATTAAATATATATTTTATTATAATATATATTTAATTTAATATATATTTTATATTATACAAAGAACAGTTACTAAGAAATCATACTACTTAAAATATTTTGTTATATTTCTCATTTGGTACTAATTTGTATGAAAGTTTTATTGAAAATTGTAGCTTGATGTTTAGACACCTGCTATTATTATATTTTTAATCTATGGCTTAAAGAACAACTTAATATATTGGACCGAAAGTACATTCGTAATTCGCCAACGATATAATAAATATTAGACGTTTATTTCATCGACTACAATTGGCAAATCATCGTGACGATTCGACCATTGGTTTTGGTCCGATTGATCGTCAAGACGTCTTGACGATCAATCGGACCAAAACCAATGGTCGAATCGTCACGATGATTATTTGCCAATTGTAGTCGATGAAATGAACGTCTAATGTTTAATATATTGGGTTATCCCATAAATAATGCGGTATAAAAGGGAACTTGGCTTATTCTTTAGCTCAAAACTGAAAGACTTTTATCGTCAAGGAATTGAAAATTTAAGATTAAGATGGGGAAAGAAGTAGTAAATAATAAAGGAAAATGTATTTTGGATTAAAATTAAAATGTCAAGTTTTTGTTTTATTTCAAAAATATCTCTAAAAAACGTATTACTTGTGGGATGACCCAATATATTATAAGCCTTTTTGTGACATTGTATATAAAAGATATGATTTAAGCAAAAGGTTCCTCAGTTTCCAAAAACGTATTTTCTTTAAAAATATTAAATTAGCGAATAAAAATATGTTTCAGAAAGTTTATGTATATTAATAACAGATAAAAAAGATCCAACATAATATAATGATACGATTAATAATAAATGATTTGAGAATTCATGTTCGCTGTTACGGCAGTTAACTTGATATACATAGGTAACATATATTTGATTTATCATTTTATGACTATACAAATAATATATACGATAAATGATAAATAAATAATTATAAAATAATAAGTAAATAAGCATGAGTTATTAAATTGTATTAGTACGATTTAAGAAATCTTTATGTGATTCAGGCACCATAATATATTTTTAAAAAATATCGATTTAACTTTTGTAATAATTATAATATGAACATAAAATGGATGTAAAATGGATATAATAAATTGACTCTTATAAAAACATAAACATACAGAATAAAATTATATTCTTAGATTATCAGCTATATAAATCGATAAAAAATTGCATCAACTCTACCTGATTTTTGAAAATATTTGTAACACACATAAAGTAAAATATAATGTAGGTATTTTTTGTCTATATTTCTGATTGCTCATTTTCTTCATATTATTTTATTATTAGACATTGTTTATATTTAGTAATAAAATAAATTGGTGAAGCACGATTTAAATGACCGCTTTAGGCAATTTTCCCCTATATATTTGTGCTACGAATATTTTGTATTTAATTGAAACATCGCGATGTGCGTTCTGCCCGTTAGATTTATATTTTTAACTGCTATAGGGCATTTGTTTGGAACATTAATTATCAGTATAACATTACAAGGTAGCGATTAAAATATAGGATAAAACGTAGAATTCCGAACAAGTTATTAATTTTACTCGATGTCTTCCGATATCGATTATATTTTTAATAGTTTGATTTCGTTTGTTCGGAAATTTCTCTTTTTAACAAAAAACACGAAGGCGTTTTCTCCAGCTCTGCGTGTCCCAGGGTGATATGCGCGATTCATTAAACATTCACCGAAGTCATATGCCATAAACTGTGACGCATGCGGATCTTTTTCTCCTTTATGATACTCTTGAGAATTGCGTGGCTTCAGAATTCGGGACCACTGGGTATTTGTAGGAGAGCTAAAAGATTAAGGGAGATGTTAGTTCTTAATATGAATGCCTATATATAAATGTGTTCTTTTTCTCATTTTATTACGTCACCGACTATGTGTGATTTCCAAATAAATATCAGGGATGCGAAATATTGGAATTATTTGGGACATACGTCAAGCGCGTTCCTGAAAACAATCTGGCTTAATTGAGACAAACTTTGCCTTCTTCATTCTTTCGTGTTTTATATTTCCAATATTCCTTTTTTTTTTATTTTCCACACTGATCGAACTATCAACGTGGCAGTGCAACAAAGGCTAGCAGCGTATATTCCGCGAAACACGATATTTCAATTAAACCTATCGTGATTGGGATAAAGCTCGATCGTGCGCTATGACCATGCCAATAAAACGAAACCGATATTGGGTGTTAAGAAAGAATATCTTTTTTTTGACAATGAGCACATAGCAAATAGAAAAACGGCAAAATATATTATTTTATAATTTTCATTTAATTTTTACGTTTATATTTTATACGAAAGCATTGTATACTTTTAAGTTAATATTTTATAATATTTTTTTTCGTTTTATCAGATTTTATATGAGAGTATACTTGGCTAGTTACTGGCTGATTGTTTTATATTTGGATATTAAACTTTTTTACACTGATAAAAGAAATGTTCTGATAAATGGGCCGGCTGTTTCATGTTACAATACATATTTGTATACTACGTGATATTTTGTACATTATGTGATTGTCAAGCACGTTAAATCTCGCGTTTAAATTTATTGACGATTTTAGAATCAGCTTTATCCAAATATACAGCGTATGAAATAAGCTGTGACAAGCTTATTTTACTGCGAAAATTATCCCGAAGGCATTATAAAGTTATGGCTTCTTAAAAGCTTTTAACGAACACCTCGCACGCGATATCTTTATTTAACCATATTCAGCGGCACGTGAGCCTGAATATATTCCGCGATATAGACAGCTACTTGGACAGTAAGCTCTTCATCAGTACCCGTTATATTAGTGGGAAGTAATTATGAATTTTATAGGTAAATTAATCGCGAATTTGACATGTGTCTAATAAAATATTACATACTTTTTAGTATTACGTACGTTAGTACGTGATAAGTTCACGAATTGGTATAACTGTTATAAATGCATAAGAAATTCATAAAGACAATCGCGTTGTACATATAATATATAACGAGATCCAAATTGTGCCGGAAAAACGATAGACTTCAAACACGGTTAGCACGTATTGTAAGGAGATCAGGTAACCTGGAAGAGGGAAGTAAAGGAAGATGGTCGATCGAGAGACGATGGGATGAGGCGAAATCCACTATCAAAGTAGATGTTTCCCTGGCGTGCCATACGTTTCCTTCGCTACTCTCCTAAAGTGCAAACCCACCAAATAGGAAGGAGGAAACGGTTCGGCGAACAGCTGCTTACGGTTTCATAACCGCTTCATAGATTCGGAGGGCTACGATCTATCAGGCCACCATAATATTCGTTCTAGTTGCGGAAAATCGGATGTACTCCTATCATACCGAGGATGTATTGCTTGCAATCTCTTGTTAGCATCCTTATTTTTTATTGCAGGAAAGATTTGAAAATTTTATCATGTTGTCTCTTCTTCCTCTCGTTGTAGTTTCCCGTGATATGTAACAGCTTTTATGCGAATATAAAAAACAAAGATTCTCTTGGAGGGGTGAGGGTCTTCGTTTTTTATTCACAAAACAATAACAGTATAAAAAATACATCACTAAACGAATATGTAAATTCATGTTTAAGAAATTGACAATAATGATTATCAAGTAAATTAAACTGTGGTACAGTTTAGATTTAGACAACTTACAATTAGATTTACTATTAAACGTTTTAGAAAAATTATATTATGTTGCTATGAATGCTATAATTAGCGCGTTGTGCATGATTTGTTTTAACAAAAAAAAAGCTTTAGCTTGTAATTTATGCATGTTAACATTTATTTGACAGCGATTGGCGTGATTTATCGCAAATCATTTTCATAGGATTTCCAATCGCAGGACTCCTTGATTAACGTGCGCTTCGAAGCTCGCGCTTCTTCGAAGATTAACGATGGGAACCGTTAAGAAAAGCGAAACACTCCGAGCGGAAGTTCTGTTCGTGACACGCCACGTCGTTTGCAATCCTTTGATTTCTCCGACACTCGTATCCGGTGCACGCTAGATTCGAATTAGGATAATAATCGCATATATATCTAGTAGCCGCCGTGCCGCTCTTTCGAAAGGCTCTTTTACGCGTCGCCGTGAAACTGCGGAATCGCGTGAGTTTTTGATTTATGAAGTTTCTTTGTGAATAGCTTCTATGTTGAGGATTAACTACTCATTTTTGAGGTGTGACAATGTTACTTCTATGCAGAAAGAGAATAAGTGTGCAAAAATTGCACTCCGATCACCGTAGATAAACTTTTCTTGAAGTCGTTTCTTTATAAAACGAATGATTGATGATATGGTTTGTGATGTAAAAATAGTTATATATTTATCTTCTTGCTTCATACCAAATAACACACTTATAAGAACTTATTTATCTAAAAAAGACGTTGTTTGACACAAAATATACTTCTCGTGTTAATTACAGCTTTTATATATAATGGCTACGCCACTCTGTTTCTGTCCCGAACTGAACACGCTGTAATTTTCTGTAACTGCTGTAATTACAAGCGTATGCGTTCTCTGATCAGTCCTGAGAATTACATTCTCTGATCAGTCCTGTATACTGACGTATGTAACACGCGTGTTACACACAAAGTGCGTGAGTTACGCGACTTGCCTGATAATATAGCACCCAGTCTTAAATTCAAACATAGGTTCCAACTAGAAGAGCAACGCAACCGTCGACACGCGATGTGCAGCGATCGTTGCTCGCGGAGCGCCTAATCTCGAATAAACTTTGCCGGCCACACTTAGACCGGAAGGAAGGGTAGACAGATTGCTCGAAGTGCACTGTGCGCAACGTGCAGCGGCAGTGAGGTACTTCCATGAAGATAGTTCCTAAGATAGTGGGATACGAATTAATTACCACGACATAGAGAACAGCCTACACGTACGCTCCCTGACATGCTTTTTTCTAATCTCTCTCTCGTGCGTCACTTTCAATCTGCACCTCCCGGCTTCTCTTTTAACTGATTATATATATAGTAATTTTTCAATTATTAAAAGTGTCAGTTGATAGTTTTCCAAATTTCTTAAATTATTCGTAGAGAGTATTTGACGATAAATATAAATTTAATGGCTGAAATATTCTTATATTGATTAATATAGACAAACGAAAAATTGTCAATAACGTCGAGATATTTTGAAGAAATATAATTTAGAAATAATTTTTTAAAATTTTATTTATTGATAGCGACTTTGATACGTTTATTGAAAAAGTACACATGTGTGTTTCGTATGCTGGTAGTATAAAGAAAATACAAAAACTGCAGCACACTGCGACGTGTTAGAGATATTTCGCTGTATGGCAGATTTATTTTGCAGGTAGTCTGGTCAGCGAGCAAATTAAAATCTTGTTAGAACATAATTGTGCAATCACCGTGGCGCGGAAATGGAGATAAATAAATGGGAAGTATGAAACATTTGGAAACTAATGACCTCTCGAGGGTGCTGCTCTTGAAAAACAATTCGAATAATCAAAAATTAATAGTAAATTGATAATACCGCGGTCATGATAAGTTTCTCTGGCGAATTACAACGTTGCGTTGGTGCATTGCTCTGGTTGACCTAAATAACTGGTATTATTTACGCGAGTGTTTGCGCAAGCATGAGATTTTATAATCTTGCAATGTAGAAATGGAAAAACGAGGCCAGAATCGTGTTCGTTTAACGGCGTAATCGCGTCGAAGAACGGCCACGTAATTATAAGAATCTTTCGGTAACGCGTCCGCGGCGAGCAATTAAACAGGTAACGAGGTGCCACTTTGCGAACGTTCCTGGGATGATTCACCCTTTCACCCGTTCTTTCTTCCCTTTCCTTCTTTCTTTCTTACCCTCTGGTATTCATTCGCCTTTCTCAGCACGAGTGTTACGCAGAGGCAGGTGCGGAATGCGTAATAGAGATCTTTTCGTTCCACCCTCGTTGCTCGCTGAAAACCGATTTTTCTCATTGGCAAAACGCCTTTTCAAATTATCGCGTTAAAAGCTCACAACACCGGTCATTTGGTACGACCGCAGTTTTGTGAGAAGCTTCTCCATCGACCACATCGGCACAAACAGGATGCACTTCCGTTTCGTATTTTTCGCGATCAAGTCGCGCGAGAGTTTTGCTCGGGGTATAAAACGAACTCGCGGAACAATTACTTACGCCCGATCGTGTCAATGATTGTTTGCTCTTACAAACGCGGAGCGAATGGTCATGTCGAACGCGTAGTGATCGTTAAACGTTGCCAAGAAGTTACGGCGCCTGTGGTTCTTCGACGGATTTGTTGGGAACGGAATTTTTGTGAAATTTCTTGCCAAGAAATAACGAAATGTTTGCAACGCGAAAACAATGACCCGTGCAATCAATAGCGTCGCGTTAAATTAGATAGTGCCGATAGGTTTATTTGCGTCTACAATTAAATAAATTTAGTTAATATATTAAACATATTTTATAGACTATTATGTTTACATATGTACAATGAGAAATAAAGTTGTATCATGATGAAATATCTATAATAATCTACTTTAAAGGATCGATATATTATATGGTTCTCATTATGCGAAATTGAACATATCAATTTAGCTGCCTTTCATCAAAGGCAAAGGATCTGGAAATGTAGTTCGCTGGGGGAACTTGCCGCTTTTGGCAGATACATCGTACATTTCGTGAAACTGACTCTGCGGTAATCCACGATTAAATTCGGAATCTCTAATTCGTGACTAACTAGTCGAAGAGCTTAAATCGTTTCTAACGATGCATCTACAAATTCCGATAGTTCAAATGTTCGATAGTTTATATGCGCAAATTTCGGCTACTCCGAAATCAAAGCTGTCTTTACATCAAAATATTTGATGTATATTTTTAAAGCACAAAATAACGACTAATATAATAAGATAATATATTATATTCGCTTCATTTTTATGTCCATGTGTTCACACACCGTGCAAACATTTTCCTTTATACATACTATAAAAAAAAGTTAAATTATTTGTAGCATATATAGTTTTAATAAATTCGCGCGTTCAAATGAATTCTAAAAGCGTTACGTGTCAGAGTGAGTGCTATTTTCTATCAGCATAAAGTAACGTCGAAATAATGGACTTGATCGTTTTGCTGCAAGGGACGGTCATATTTAATGGAATATTATGTTACACTGAGGGTGAAGAGAATTTCAGAAATTCGATACCACTGTATACGTGTACATTTCAGAAATTCTGAAACAGTTTTGCGTCCGTCCGACCCATAACTTGCTCCTGGACGGGTGTAACTCATCTTGACGTGGAATTTATGCTGACCGAGCTAAATTGATTCGCTTCACACACGTGTCTACGATAGAGGGTAGACGGAAGCGGCGTAGACGAAGAGAAAGAAAGGGCAGAGAAGAGTGAAAGACGTCGATGTATCGGCTTCCATATGTCATTCGGAATTCAAGTCACGCGATACGGACGTTCCAGTGTCCACGGAATCAGGCGACACGTCGAATATCTACGTCACTATCAATTTAAAAGATTAGCACAAGCTTTTGTGTCGCACATTTTCGCGTAAACTTATATAATACATTACGTGACGCATCCAATACCGTGTGCGCTGTTTAAAATTTAAGACACGAGTTTTCTTCGATAAATAGATAATGATACTTAAGGATTTCACGCTAAAAGATTACGTATTAAATATTCTCTACTTTAAGAAACAGTAAATTTAAAATATTGTTATTAAAATATAATTAGTTACAATGATTATAGCGTTGTAGTATTAAATTATGCAATCAATTTATTATTAATTATTCAATCAATTTTGTATTAAAATATTTACATACTAACTTTCATTTAAAGTGTAAAAGAAACTAATCGAGATCTGTCCAATATAAGAGATTAAATTATTCTATTAAAATAATTGCAAAAGAAAATATAGATATTGAACTTTCACAAAAGAATAAATTTATATTGTAAATTTGATTAGTGCGGTATGTTATATCTTTAGAGAAACATAAGTCTTTTTCAAGAAATATTTTCCTTCGAGAAGCTATCTCGACGTTGTTTTTTTTTTCGATAACAAACTCTCTTACTATTGTCGTTGTCAGTTAGGCCGTTATTCGGCGCACGGAGGGTATTGCCTGCTAGAATCACAATTCTTCTGCCGTTCGACAATGGGTACCACAGGCTATAAAAGAGCTTACGGAACTGCACGGTACGTGTTAAGATTCGCAGTACTTCGTGGTCGCAAAGTACGTTGTAGAGTGTAGTAACGGGTGCGAATTGGCGGTGAGCTTCTTTCATCTCGTGCATCTCCAAAGTGCTTTAAATCTGCATTCAGTCGTTAATTTCATAGTTTTCAATAGCGATCCAAAAATTATGTATAATTAACAAATCAATCATTTTGAAAGTATGAAAGCTTCAGATCAATCCTATATTGTACCTATATATATTGCGCGATAAACGTATCTATTAAATATTCTATGTGGCGAGCGATCTGCTTTTCGAATATATCGCAGTCTCACTCGTGCGAGCGAAAGTTCAGACGCGCAAAAATATAGACGAGAATCTTGTGAAGTTCCATACACGCCGCCGGTCTGTTCTTGAAGGAGTACATCGCGTGCCGTGAATTTCGAGCGGGGGATGAAAGAAGATACAGATAGCCAAAGGAGATAGAGATGGAGAGCGAGAGAGAAAGAGAGACGGAAAGAGGTGGCTCGGTGACAGCGGCCGACTATTTCCAGCCATTTCGAATCCATTACCGCGGTTCCATCCTTCTGTGCCTGAAGTCGACTACGGAGCAATGCATCATCCGTAAGTGAAGCCACGGGCCGGCGATCGTTCCGAAACTCCTCTGTTACCCGCGCTTCTTCCGTTCCTCCTTTTTCATTCCTCGCTCAGAGCTCTCTCCGGCCCCTTCGGTTCTTCTTCCCCGAACGAAGAAACGCCGGTGGGAGTGTAGGCATACCCCGCTCCGTCCCACGCGCTGCGGCGGCTCTCACAGACTTATAAATCAAACCCCGCGAACAAATCGCTACGGAGATCCCACGGCGGTTCTAGGCGCTCTTCTTATTCTCCTTCTTATTCTTCTTCTCTGCTTTCGCTCCACCCGCGCTCCACCCCTTACACGATTCTTACCACCATCCACCTACGCACGCGCCTTCTTACCCTCGTCGTGTACCCTCGTCGGAATCATGAGACGTTCTCAGAAAGAAGTAGAGGTTTTGCTCGACTTTCTTAACCCTAAGTTAGTTTGAAGCACGGGTCGGTCCGCGTGTGAAAATCCGCTGTTCCACCGTGACGATGCCTCGAGAAGTAAGAAGTGCTAATTGGTCATCGCTATTTGCGTCTATATACGATGTTCTCCGTCTTATTTTTCCGCTCGCTACAACCGGTAGAACTTACTTTTCGGCCTCATTCTACATCGCGTTGCTCACTTCCAAATCTATTTCGCCAGCTGCCAGTATCCCTCCATCAGAAAGACGTGTTTTTCGCGCCAAGTTTTTTTAGGGAAATTCAATCGCCATAGCGCGCTTCCGACGCGTGAACAGCTGGAAGCCTTGAATCGACGGAATTGGATTTAATCCACTGCACACGAAAGTGACTTTGTCGCATTCTGACCCTTCTTGAACTCGCGTTAAGAAATTCTTTTTGTCTCTCGGAACAATTACTTGGAATATTTTCCTCTTCTAAGTAAGACGGAGCGATGTTCTCCAGAGACGCATTCGTTTGAAAGTATCTTTTATTCTTTAATTATTCCGAGCAACTTTTGATAGGTCTTAAATCTATAAATACATGAAGTGCATAACATGCCATGGAGAACGTCGAAAAGATTTTGTATATCAGTTAATTTTTTATCATTTCAAATCTCTCTGAGTGTATATATCAGGTAATTTCTGAAAATCTCCGAATGGCAATACATATATTTTTTTCATTGCGATCTTTATCACTTGATGCGACTCAGATAGAAAAATTTTATTTAAAAGAAAAACGCATTCCTCTTTTATCTTACGTAAATACTAGTGTACATTCTAGATATGTCTGGGAAATTTATTTCAACATATCAATTCTTTACTGCCATTTTAACAATGAGTTATATCGCAGTAGTGTTATCCTGCTAATGGAATTGTTATCATGGTTAAACCATAATTTTCACGCTAGTATGAAAAATGCAGTGACATGGTCGAGCGTAATGGTATTGCTTTTAAAACCGGGTCGACAAATACCAAGAGCAATGTTTGTGCCGCCTTAAATGTTTGAATTTCCATAATAAATTGTTATAAGACAATCTGTTTCGCTCGGCATACAAAGGAAGTACGTGAAGGAAGCGAACGTCATGCTAAGATAACGAAGTTTGAATATTTTACAGTACAAATTCACGGTAAATTACAAACAACCGTCGCGTCGGTGTTACCACACACGCGCTAACTCGACGATCCTGAAACTTAAAGTATAACTCAAAACAACTTCTATCCCTTCCTCTTGTAACTTTGGTGTATTCAACAGACACAATAGGTTTGTCTGACTGATAATTCTTGTCGCTTGTTTCACGTTCTCGAAACGCGCGTGTAAAAAAACTAAAATACAACATTTATTGTTACATTAAGAGTAATAAATAAAATTTATTTAAAATTTAGGAATGTAATGAAAACGTATCAATTTCTTGTGGAAGATACTTCGCATGTAATACCTTATTATTTTTAAAAAGTTGAGATTTTCAAACATGAAAATGTTATACATTTTGTTTTATTTTTTGTGCGAAATTATTTCTTTTTTCATAGTACTAATATTGATATTTACGACGCCTCTAGTTAGGTATCTATCGCGGCTGCATATTATTCTTCGTACTTGCCCGTCCGAATGCCTGCCACTCGAGAATATATATCAAGAGACACGGTAGTGTCTCGTGCCAAGTACACGCGGAGCGAGACCGACCGTGACTCTTTTACGCGACGCGACGGGTTGCGAGTACCCAAGATGTTGAGATCTCGATAACGAGTGAACGGATCAAGTTCTAAGTAGGCTTGATCGATAGCTTGGGGTCGACTTTGGGGGGGTATCTCCTATAATATTTTCCGCTACGTGCCCTACGAGCGGAGATATTGCGACGCAAAGTCCAAATGTGAAAATTTATTTTTAAGATACGGAGATACGTCGTCGTCTCTCAATCAATATAACATATATATATCAGAAAATGTCACTTTCACTTTTTCGACGCTGGCGGCGCAGGTATCGCCAGTTTCGATATCGCGCGCGTATTTCGATCGATCTAGTAGGCAAATTAAATAAGGTCGATAGACTTATCGGTCAGGAGGAAGATTTCTATTTAGGTAAATTAGGTATTAGGTATATAATACATATTGAGTCAATTGCTTCATGTTTATCTGGAGAGATTTCGTATCCTTACATCGTATTACCACCGCTGCCGGAAAAGAAGGTTCTCTACGCTTGGCAGAAAGTGCCGCTAGGGAATTTTTAAGTCGATTCTTATGAATCAAGCTTGAATTCGACGTCTAGGTATCCCAGGTTGCCGATGACGAGGTCCAGATAGTGCGCTTCATAGTTTTCGGTGTCCAGGTGTAATAATACGTTGAATTTGATGTCTACGTGTCCCAGGTTGCCGATGACGAGGTCCACATAGTGCGCTCCGTAGTTTTCGGTGTCTACGTGTATTAATACTTTGAATTTGATGTCCACGTGTCCCAGGTTGCCGATGACAGGATCCAGATAGTGCGCTTCATTGTTTTCGGTGTCCAGGTGTAATCGTACGTTGAATTCGATGTCTAGGTGTCCCAGGTTGCCGATGACGAGGTCCACATAGTGCGCTCCGTAGTTTTCGGTGTCTACGTGTATTAATACCTTGAATTCGATATCCACGTGTCCCAGGTTGCCGATGACGGGATCCAGATAGTGCGCTTCATAGTTTTCGGTGTCCAGGTGTAATCGTACGTTGAATTCGATGTCTAGGTGTCCCAGGTTGCCGCTGACGAGGTCCACATAGTGCGCTTCGTAGTTTTCGGTGTCCAGGTGTAATAATACGTTGAATGCGATGTCTAGGTGTCCCAGGTTGCCGATGACGATGTCTAGATAGTGAGCTCCGTAGTTTTCGGTGTCTACGTGTATTAATACGTTGAATTCGATGTCTAGGTGTCCCAGGTTGCCGATGACGAGGTCCACATAGTGCGCTCCGTAGTTTTCGGTGTCTACGTGTATTAATACCTTGAAATTGATGTCTAGGTGTCCCAGGTTGCTGATGACGAGGTCCAGATAGCGCGCTCCGTAGTTTTCGGTGTCTAGGTGTAATAATACCTTGAATTCGATGTCTACGTGTCCCAGGTTGCCGATGACGAGGTTTACATAGTGTGCTTTGTAGTTTTTGGTGTCTAGGTGTATTAATAACTTTAAATCTGAATGTAGGACACGTAGATATCGAATTCGAGGTATTAATACACGTAGACACCGAAAACTACGGAGCGCACTATGTGGACCTCGTCATCGGCAACGTGAGACACCTAGACATCGAATTCAACGTATTATTACACCTGGACACCGAAAACTATGGAGCGCACTATCTGGAACCCGTCATCGGCAACCTGGAACACGTGGACATCGAATTCAAGGTATTAATACACCTGGACACCGAAAACTATGGAGCGCACTATGTGGACCTCGTTATCGGCAACATGGGACACTTAGACATCAAATTCAAGCTTGATTTATAAGAATCGACTTAAAAATTCCCTAGCGGCAGAATTAAAATTATGTCATGACATAATAAAAATTCGCTGAATTAAAATTATGTCTAGACATAATAAAAATTGGACGAATAATAGTAACCTTTCGGAAGTAGAGGTTTTAAGCTTGAAATTTAAATTTTATTCATTTTTAAAGATAAATTTAGTGTTCCTTCAATTTTTGTGAGAAATGTATAATTTACTTTTACTTAAATATTATTAATTTTTATGTATTTGTTGGTATTGCTAATTTTGTGAATAATTAAAAAATAAAAAATAAAAATGTTTTGCAGATCCTTGCTTAACACTACAAAATAGGTGATATCAGTACAAAATTACCTTTTTCAAAAAAGGTAAAAAAAGTGCCAAGTACACGCAATGTATTTTGTAAATTCAAAATTTAACCTAAGTGGTAGCTTTATATCTTTTTCACAAAATTATATTATCTAACTTAACTCAAGTGACATGTATTTCAAAAAAAAGATGTAAAATCTTTAATTTCTTCTTCACAAAATTATATTACCTAACTTAACTCAAGTGACATGTATCTAACCTAAGTGGTAGCTTTATATCTTTTTTACAAAATTATATTACCTAACTTAACTCAAGTGACATGTATTAAAAAAAAAGATGTAAAATCTTTATTTTCTTCTTCACAAAATTATATTACCTAACTTAACTCAAGTGACATGTATTTCAAAAAAAGATGTGAAATCTTTAAATTAAATTGCGCCAATTGTAAAGAGAATATGTATATTGCTTTGAAAGATAATTGTTATGCAACTACTTTAAAGAAATAAAACCCAAATGGTATCTTCGTATTCCTATTCAAGGGTCTTCCTATTCTAAACCCAAGTGATAATAGCTTCTTAATTCTCTTTAACAAATTTTTAATATTACAAAGAATCATTTTAATTACAAAGAATTAAAGAAGTAACAGTACAAAATAAAAATATTTAATTAAAACAAAATAAATAAATTTTTGGTACACCGCGCCGCTCAATGGCAATAGGAATGTAGACACATAATTTAAGAAAATATTTTTTTATTTCAAGTAAAAGATATCAACTACATTCGTTTTCTTAATTATAAATATATGGAATTATTTAAAATAATAAATTATTTCTTTGTCTTCAACTACTCGTTCTAAGAAATAGATCCTCATTATTATAATAAATAACGTTTTATTCTGAAATAAATATTTTCTTATTTTAAAATGTTTTATATTTGATCTTAAAAATAAAGAGAATCTGTTTTTTTAAAACAAGCAGTAGAAAACAAAGAAATTATTTATTACTCTAAATAATTCGATATATTTAAAATTAAGAAAACGAATGTAGTTGATATCTTTAATTTAAAACCAATAAATGTTTTTTTAATTTATGTGTCTACATTTAATTGGCCGTAAAAAATACATATTTTTGGATTTGGTACACCGCGCCGCTCAATGGCAATAGGAATGTAGACACATAATTTAAGAAAATATTTTTTTATTTCAAGTAAAAGATATCAACTACATTCGTTTTCTTAATTATAAATATATGGAATTATTTAAAACAATAAATTATTTCTTTGTCTTCAACTGCTTGTTCTAAAAAATAGATCCTCATTATTATAATAAATAACGTTTTATTCTGAAATAAATATTTTCTTATTTTAAAATGTTTTATATTTGATCTTAAAAATAAAGAGAATCTGTTTTTTTAAAACAAGCAGTAGAAAACAAAGAAATTATTTATTACTCTAAATAATTCGATATATTTAAAATTAAGAAAACGAATGTAGTTGATATCTTTAATTTAAAACCAATAAATGTTTTTTTAATTTATGTGTCTACATTTAATTGGCCGTAAAAAATACATATTTTTGGATTTGGTACACCGCGCCGCTCAATGGCAATAGGAATGTAGACACATAATTTAAGAAAATATTTTTTTATTTCAAGTAAAAGATATCAACTACATTCGTTTTCTTAATTATAAATATATGGAATTATTTAAAATAATAAATTATTTCTTTGTCTTCAACTACTTGTTCTAAGAAATAGATCCTCATTATTATAATAAATAACGTTTTATTCTGAAATAAATATTTTCTTATTTTAAAATGTTTTATATTTGATCTTAAAAATAAAGAGAATCTGTTTTTTTAAAACAAGCAGTAGAAAACAAAGAAATTATTTATTACTCTAAATAATTCGATATATTTAAAATTAAGAAAACGAATGTAGTTGATATCTTTAATTTAAAACCAATAAATGTTTTTTTAATTTATGTGTCTACATTTAATTGGCCGTAAAAAATACATATTTTTGGATTTGGTACACCGCGCCGCTCAATGGCAATAGGAATGTAGACACATAATTTAAGAAAATATTTTTTTATTTCAAGTAAAAGATATCAACTACATTCGTTTTCTTAATTATAAATATATGGAATTATTTAAAACAATAAATTATTTCTTTGTCTTCAACTGCTTGTTCTAAAAAATAGATCCTCATTATTATAATAAATAACGTTTTATTCTGAAATAAATATTTTCTTATTTTAAAATGTTTTATATTTGATCTTAAAAATAAAGAGAATCTGTTTTTTTAAAACAAGCAGTAGAAAACAAAGAAATTATTTATTACTCTAAATAATTCGATATATTTAAAATTAAGAAAACGAATGTAGTTGATATCTTTAATTTAAAACCAATAAATGTTTTTTTAATTTATGTGTCTACATTTAATTGGCCGTAAAAAATTCATATTTTTGGATTTGGTACACCGCGCCGCTCAATGGCAATAGGAATGTAGACACATAATTTAAGAAAATATTTTTTTATTTCAAGTAAAAGATATCAACTACATTCGTTTTCTTAATTATAAATATATGGAATTATTTAAAACAATAAATTATTTCTTTGTCTTCAACTGCTTGTTCTAAAAAATAGATCCTCATTATTATAATAAATAACGTTTTATTCTGAAATAAATATTTTCTTATTTTAAAATGTTTTATATTTGATCTTAAAAATAAAGAGAATCTGTTTTTTTAAAACAAGCAGTAGAAAACAAAGAAATTATTTATTACTTTAAATAATTCGATATATTTAAAATTAAGAAAACGAATGTAGTTGATATCTTTAATTTAAAACCAATAAATGTTTTTTTAATTTATGTGTCTACATTTAATTGGCCGTAAAAAATACATATTTTTGGATTTGGTACACCGCGCCGCTCAATGGCAATAGGAATGTAGACACATAATTTAAGAAAATATTTTTTTATTTCAAGTAAAAGATATCAACTACATTCGTTTTCTTAATTATAAATATATGGAATTATTTAAAACAATAAATTATTTCTTTGTCTTCAACTGCTTGTTCTAAAAAATAGATCCTCATTATTATAATAAATAACGTTTTATTCTGAAATAAATATTTTCTTATTTTAAAATGTTTTATATTTGATCTTAAAAATAAAGAAAATCTGTTTTTTTAAAACAAGCAGTAGAAAACAAAGAAATTATTTATTACTCTAAATAATTCGATATATTTAAAATTAAGAAAACGAATGTAGTTGATATCTTTAATTTAAAACCAATAAATGTTTTTTTAATTTATGTGTCTACATTTAATTGGCCGTAAAAAATACATATTTTTGGATTTGGTACACCGCGCCGCTCAATGGCAATAGGAATGTAGACACATAATTTAAGAAAATATTTTTTTATTTCAAGTAAAAGATATCAACTACATTCGTTTTCTTAATTATAAATATATGGAATTATTTAAAATAATAAATTATTTCTTTGTCTTCAACTACTTGTTCTAAGAAATAGATCCTCATTATTATAATAAATAACGTTTTATTCTGAAATAAATATTTTCTTATTTTAAAATGTTTTATATTTGATCTTAAAAATAAAGAGAATCTGTTTTTTTAAACAAGCAGTAGAAAACAAAGAAATTATTTATTACTCTAAATAATTCGATATATTTAAAATTAAGAAAACGAATGTAGTTGATATCTTTAATTTAAAACCAATAAATGTTTTTTTAATTTATGTGTCTACATTTAATTGGCCGTAAAAAATACATATTTTTGGATTTGGTACACCGCGCCGCTCAATGGCAATAGGAATGTAGACACATAATTTAAGAAAATATTTTTTTATTTCAAGTAAAAGATATCAACTACATTCGTTTTCTTAATTATAAATATATGGAATTATTTAAAATAATAAATTATTTCTTTGTCTTCAACTGCTTGTTCTAAGAAATAGATCCTCATTATTATAATAAATAACGTTTTATTCTGAAATAAATATTTTCTTATTTTAAAATGTTTTATATTTGATCTTAAAAATAAAGAGAATCTGTTTTTTTAAAACAAGCAGTCGAAAACAAAGAAATTATTTATTATTTTAAATAATTCGATATATTTAAAATTAAGAAAACGAATGTAGTTGATGGCTTGCGCGGCGAAAGAGTTTGGCTCGCGCCCGCTACGTGGCGCATCGCCAGTACCTTTACCCGTAATTAAAATTCAACATCAATTCCTATAACTAGGGCCGCTCAGCAGGGTTTCTCCAGCGTTCTCAGGATCGCCAGTCAGGGCGTGCTCACCCACATATATTATTCAATTTTCAATTATAGATCTGTATAAGTTTGTTTTGTGTTAACATATATAATTATTGAAATAAATATCAATATTTCTTGAAATAATTATATATTTTTTTAAATATATAATTGGTGGACAATATTGTTTTATATTAACATTTACAATTCTTAAAATATATTTATTTCAACAAAGAAAATATTGTTTTATGTTAACATCTACAATTATTGAAATAAATATCAATATTTCTTGAAATAATTATATATATTTTTAAATATATAATTGGTGGACAATATTGTTTTATATTAACATTTACAATTCTTAAAATATATTTATTTCAACAAAGAAAATATTGTTTTATGTTAACATCTACAATTCTTGAAATAAATATTAATATTTCTTGAAGTAAATATATATTTCTTTAAAATAAGAGCAGTTCTTTTTATTTTAAAGAAATTATTTATTTCAACAAAGAAAATATTGCTTTATATTAACATTTACAATTCTGGAATCAAATAATAATATTTCTTGAAGTAAATATATATTTCTTTAAAATAAGAGCAGTTCTTTTTATTTTAAAGAAATTATTTATTTCAACAAAGAAAATATTGCTTTATATTAACATTTACAATTCTGGAATCAAATAATAATATTTCTTGAAGTAAATATATATTTCTTTAAAATAAGAGCAGTTCTTTTTATTTTAAAGAAATTATTTATTTCAACAAAGAAAATATTGCTTTATATTAACATTTACAATTCTGGAATCAAATATTAATATTTTTTGAAGTAAATATATGCTTCTTTAAAATAAGAGCAGTTCTTTTTATTTTTAAGTAATTACTTCTTTCATTATAACAATCATTTTATTTAAACAAAAAAAAATATTTTTTATTAAAAATTTACAAATTTTATAATAAATACCGGCAAATTTTATTTAAATAAATATTTTTTTATTTTAATTTGAAATTTTTTATTATATAAAAAAGTTATGCTTTGTTTTTACATTATCTTCTTTTAATTTAAATAATATTTACTGCTTAATTCAAATATATATTCACCTGCACACCAGACAAAAAATGATTTCTTAAATTCAAAGTAAAATTTTTTGCTTTTAAGATATTTTTTTCTCAGTGTACAATTGAAATAAATAGAAAATAATTTTTTATAGATAGACAATAGATAATTTAATTACAATTATGGAATTAAGAAATAATAAAAGCTATAAGTATCTGTAGATGGAGTACAGATAGGTTTAATAAAATAAAATAAATTAATTGATTATATAGATAAGAAAATTTAAATGTGTTTCTTCATTTTCTTTTCTCTCTCTCTTTCTTTCTCCCTATTCCAAATATTCCTCCAGGATTAAATATTACATAAATTGGTGCAAAGAAGCAAAATGTATTAATAAACTCAATGTGCATGCATTACAAATGAAAAAGACCAAAAGATATTTTGATTCACGTTGCATATATTCCACATGAACCTTATTGTACATACATATATAGATCACACTAAAAAGTGTTAATCGTATTTATTTTTGTTGTATACATATGTATAATGCACCGATTTTATCCTAATCTTTTATAGTCTATCCATATGTAGCTCTTGGCTTTCTATAAACAAAACAAAATAAAATAACGTGAGATCCAGTGAATATTTTATTGCGGGACAGAATCATTTTTCATGTAGAATTATCTCAAAATTGATAGTTTTCATATCAATTATATTACATTAAAATATATAATATAATCGTAGATATATGTATTTTTGATATGTCATATTATAAATATAAATTTGATAACAATTTGCGTTATAATAACGAAATATTTATATAAATATGTATATAAGAATTTGTAAAGACAAATGTTACAGCGTAAGAACTTGATGAATTCATTATATTGATTGCGATATTAATTATATGGAGAAATTATTAATCCCTTTGGATCTCACGTCATTTAGTCTGAATATCTCACTTGATATCTAAAGTGAGATTAAGTAACGATTCGTGATTCGGTTCGCGGTTCGGTTCGCGGTTCGGTTCGCGATTCGGTTTATACTTTTATACCAAACATTGTTTGTCCATTCATTAATAAATAATTGATTGATCGAGTCATCGATTAATTTTTAAATTTCTGTTGTCTTGTGTTTCTACATTGTACTATTGACATCCAGATATTTGTGACTAATTGTGAGATATAATCACGATTTTTATTAGAACGCGATTAACATAAAATTCTTTCATTTCTTGATAATATAATTCTGTTTTACTTTCCATTGCTGCTGTGTATTAATTCTTGGACGAATACATTAATTACGCGTATCATTGTAAAATTAAAAACAAAATTAAGTCACTTAATTAAGATTTTATTAACGATCCAACGTGGTTGTTTATTTTTTTCCGATATGATTAACGCGCGCTTATTAACGATCGCAACGATTCGTAATCGACCGCAACATTATAATCGTCTACCGGCGCTGTTAATCAGCCGGCATTGAAGGAATTTATCTCCTTCTCATTTTCTGGCTGACATACAACCAAAATGGATTTGGCCAGTAACAACTCAATAGGTGAGTTCAATCTTGGTCAGAAGAAACGACGGAAACATCTCATAAGGTAAGGTCTATATTAATGACCAGAATTGAAGGTTTGTAAAGTAGTTAACATACAAAATAATTTGATCTGTTTATTTGCCCAAAGTAGGACTATTTTCTTTATATTTTCTCGCATATGTGCGAGATTGGAAAATCCCCATCCCCAATTAAATTCCAATCGCGCACGTTAAAACTCTCAATTCTACGTTTCCCAAATCTCAAGTGATCACTTTGAGGTATGGATTAACAAATACTAAATTGTAATACGGGTAGGTAGGACAACGGATAAAGTTAAGCGTGTAAAAAATGTCCCTCTCGTGGTGTGCCACCTTGCCGTGGTGAGAGGGCTCCCTGTATCAACGATCCACTGGGGCAGTACCTTCGGCTTTACCGAAGGGAGGGCCCGGTGGGGAGGTACAGGGTCTACGAGCACACCGTACCCTCCTCCCAGTTCGCAGGGAGTGAAGGGTACAATGGGGTCCGGCGCTCCCGTCGCGTTGTCTGCCGCCGCGAGGCATTACGCTTCGCGTATACGGTCCGTCGCGGGTCTCTCCGCGCCGCGAGACTATGTCGTCGGCTTCCCTCCCTTATACGCGTCGTCGCGGGTCTCTCCGCGCCGCGAGACTATGTCGTCGGCTTCCCTCCCTTATACGCGTCGTCGCGGGTCTCTCCGCGCCGCGAGACTATGTCGTCGGCTTCCCTCCCTTATACGCGTCGTCGCGGGTCTCTCCGCGCCGCGAGACTATGTCGTCGGCTTCCCTCCCTTATACGCGTCGTCGCGGGTCTCTCCGCGCCGCGAGACTATGTCGTCGGCTTCCCTCCCTTATACGCGTCGTCGCGGGTCTCTCCGCGCCGCGAGACTATGTCGTCGGCTTCCCTCCCTTATACGCGTCGTCGCGGGTCTCTCCGCGCCGCGAGACTATGTCGTCGGCTTCCCTCCCTTATACGCGTCGTCGCGGGTCTCTCCGCGCCGCGAGACTATGTCGTCGGCTTCCCTCCCTTATACGCGTCGTCGCGGGTCTCTCCGCGCCGCGAGACTATGTCGTCGGCTTCCCTCCCTTATACGCGTCGTCGCGGGTCTCTCCGCGCCGCGAGACTATGTCGTCGGCTTCCCTCCCTTATACGCGTCGTCGCGGGTCTCTCCGCGCCGCGAGACTATGTCGTCGGCTTCCCTCCCTTATACGCGTCGTCGCGGGTCTCTCCGCGCCGCGAGACTATGTCGTCGGCTTCCCTCCCTTATACGCGTCGTCGCGGGTCTCTCCGCGCCGCGAGACTATGTCGTCGGCTTCCCTCCCTTATACGCGTCGTCGCGGGTCTCTCCGCGCCGCGAGACTATGTCGTCGGCTTCCCTCCCTTATACGCGTCGTCGCGGGTCTCTCCGCGCCGCGAGACTATGTCGTCGGCTTCCCTCCCTTATACGCGTCGTCGCGGGTCTCTCCGCGCCGCGAGACTATGTCGTCGGCTTCCCTCCCTTATACGCGTCGTCGCGGGTCTCTCCGCGCCGCGAGACTATGTCGTCGGCTTCCCTCCCTTATACGCGTCGTCGCGGGTCTCTCCGCGCCGCGAGACTATGTCGTCGGCTTCCCTCCCTTATACGCGTCGTCGCGGGTCTCTCCGCGCCGCGAGACTATGTCGTCGGCTTCCCTCCCTTATACGCGTCGTCGCGGGTCTCTCCGCGCCGCGAGACTATGTCGTCGGCTTCCCTCCCTTATACGCGTCGTCGCGGGTCTCTCCGCGCCGCGAGACTATGTCGTCGGCTTCCCTCCCTTATACGCGTCGTCGCGGGTCTCTCCGCGCCGCGAGACTATGTCGTCGGCTTCCCTCCCTTATACGCGTCGTCGCGGGTCTCTCCGCGCCGCGAGACTATGTCGTCGGCTTCCCTCCCTTATACGCGTCGTCGCGGGTCTCTCCGCGCCGCGAGACTATGTCGTCGGCTTCCCTCCCTTATACGCGTCGTCGCGGGTCTCTCCGCGCCGCGAGACTATGTCGTCGGCTTCCCTCCCTTATACGCGTCGTCGCGGGTCTCTCCGCGCCGCGAGACTATGTCGTCGGCTTCCCTCCCTTATACGCGTCGTCGCGGGTCTCTCCGCGCCGCGAGACTATGTCGTCGGCTTCCCTCCCTTATACGCGTCGTCGCGGGTCTCTCCGCGCCGCGAGACTATGTCGTCGGCTTCCCTCCGTTATACGCGTCGTCGCGGGTCTCTCCGCGCCGCGAGACTATGTCGTCGGCTTCCCTCCCTTATACGCGTCGTCGCGGGTCTCTCCGCGCCGCGAGACTATGTCGTCGGCTTCCCTCCCTTATACGCGTCGTCGCGGGTCTCTCCGCGCCGCGAGACTATGTCGTCGGCTTCCCTCCCTTATACGCGTCGTCGCGGGTCTCTCCGCGCCGCGAGACTATGTCGTCGGCTTCCCTCCCTTATACGCGTCGTCGCGGGTCTCTCCGCGCCGCGAGACTATGTCGTCGGCTTCCCTCCCTTATACGCGTCGTCGCGGGTCTCTCCGCGCCGCGAGACTATGTCGTCGGCTTCCCTCCGTTATACGCGTCGTCGCGGGTCTCTCCGCGCCGCGAGACTATGTCGTCGGCTTCCCTCCCTTATACGCGTCGTCGCGGGTCTCTCCGCGCCGCGAGACTATGTCGTCGGCTTCCCTCCCTTATACGCGTCGTCGCGGGTCTCTCCGCGCCGCGAGACTATGTCGTCGGCTTCCCTCCTTATACGCGTCGTCGCGGGTCTCTCCGCGCCGCGAGACTATGTCGTCGGCTTCCCTCCCTTATACGCGTCGTCGCGGGTCTCTCCGCGCCGCGAGACTATGTCGTCGGCTTCCCTCCCTTATACGCGTCGTCGCGGGTCTCTCCGCGCCGCGAGACTATGTCGTCGGCTTCCCTCCCTTATACGCGTCGTCGCGGGTCTCTCCGCGCCGCGAGACTATGTCGTCGGCTTCCCTCCCTTATACGCGTCGTCGCGGGTCTCTCCGCGCCGCGAGACTATGTCGTCGGCTTCCCTCCGTTATACGCGTCGTCGCGGGTCTCTCCGCGCCGCGAGACTATGTCGTCGGCTTCCCTCCCTTATACGCGTCGTCGCGGGTCTCTCCGCGCCGCGAGACTATGTCGTCGGCTTCCCTCCGTTATACGCGTCGTCGCGGGTCTCTCCGCGCCGCGAGACTATGTCGTCGGCTTCCCTCCGTTATACGCGTCGTCGCGGGTCTCTCCGCGCCGCGAGACTATGTCGTCGGCTTCCCTCCGTTATACGCGTCGTCGCGGGTCTCTCCGCGCCGCGAGACTATGTCGTCGGCTTCCCTCCCTTATACGCGTCGTCGCGGGTCTCTCCGCGCCGCGAGACTATGTCGTCGGCTTCCCTCCGTTATACGCGTCGTCGCGGGTCTCTCCGCGCCGCGAGACTATGTCGTCGGCTTCCCTCCCGTTATACGCGTCGTCGCGGGTCTCTCCGCGCCGCGAGACTATGTCGTCGGCTTCCCTCCGTTATACGCGTCGTCGCGGGTCTCTCCGCGCCGCGAGACTATGTCGTCGGCTTCCCTCCCTTATACGCGTCGTCGCGGGTCTCTCCGCGCCGCGAGACTATGTCGTCGGCTTCCCTCCCTTATACGCGTCGTCGCGGGTCTCTCCGCGCCGCGAGACTATGTCGTCGGCTTCCCTCCCTTATACGCGTCGTCGCGGGTCTCTCCGCGCCGCGAGACTATGTCGTCGGCTTCCTCCCTTATACGCGTCGTCGCGGGTCTCTCCGCGCCGCGAGACTATGTCGTACGGCTTCCCTCCCTTATACGCGTCGTCGCGGGTCTCTCCGCGCCGCGAGACTATGTCGTCGGCTTCCTCCCTTATACGCGTCGTCGCGGGTCTCTCCGCGCCGCGAGACTATATCGTACGGCTTCCGCTCCCTTATACGCGTCGTCGCGGGTCTCTCCGCGCCGCGAGACTATAGTCGTACGGCTTCCCTCCCTTATACGCGTCGTCGCGGGTCTCTCCGCGCCGCGAGACTATGTCGTCGGCTTCCCTCCTTATACGCGTCGTCGCGGGTCTCTCCGCGCCGCGAGACTATGTCGTCGGCTTCCCTCCCTTATACGCGTCGTCGCGGGTCTCTCCGCGCCGCGAGACTATGTCGTCGGCTTCCCTCCTTATACGCGTCGTCGCGGGTCTCTCCGCGCCGCGAGACTATGTCGTCGGCTTCCCTCCCTTATACGCGTCGTCGCGGGTCTCTCCGCGCCGCGAGACTATGTCGTCGGCTTCCCTCCCTTATACGCGTCGTCGCGGGTCTCTCCGCGCCGCGAGACTATGTCGTCGGCTTCCCTCCCTTATACGCGTCGTCGCGGGTCTCTCCGCGCCGCGAGACTATGTCGTCGGCTTCCCTCCCTTATACGCGTCGTCGCGGGTCTCTCCGCGCCGCGAGACTATGTCGTCGGCTTCCCTCCCTTATACGCGTCGTCGCGGGTCTCTCCGCGCCGCGAGACTATGTCGTCGGCTTCCCTCCCTTATACGCGTCGTCGCGGGTCTCTCCGCGCCGCGAGACTATGTCGTACGCTTCCCTCCCTTATACGCGTCGTCGCGGGTCTCTCCGCGCCGCGAGACTATGTCGTCCGGCTTCCCTCCCTTATACGCGTCGTCGCGGGTCTCTCCGCGCCGCGAGACTATATCGTACGCTTCCCTCCCTTATACGCGTCGTCGCGGGTCTCTCCGCGCCGCGAGACTATGATCGTCGGCTTCCCTCCCTTATACGCGTCGTCGCGGGTCTCTCCGCGCCGCGAGACTATGTCGTCGCTTCCCTCCCTATACGCGGTCGTCGCGGGTCTCTCCGCGCCGCGAGACTATGTCGTCGGCTTCCCTCCCTTATACGCGTCGTCGCGGGTCTCTCCGCGCCGCGAGCTATGTCGTCGGCTTCCCTCCCTTATACGCGTCGTCGCGGGTCTCTCCGCGCCGCGAGACTATGTCGTCGGCTTCCCTCCCTTATACGCGTCGTCGCGGGTCTCTCCGCGCCGCGAGACTATGTCGTCGGCTTCCCTCCCTTATACGCGTCGTCGCGGGTCTCTCCGCGCCGCGAGACTATGCCGTCGGCTTCGCTCCCTTATACGCGTCGTCGCGGGTCTCTCCGCGCCGCGAGACTATGCCGTCGGCTTCGCTCCCATATACGCGTCGTCGCGGGTCTCTCCGCGCCGCGAGACTATGCCGTCGGCTTCGCTCCCATATACGCGTCGTCGCGGGTCTCTCCGCGCCGCGAGACTATGCCGTCGGCTTCGCTCCCTTATACGCGTCGTCGCGGGTCTCTCCGCGCCGCGAGACTATGTCGTCGGCTTCCCTCCCTTATACGCGTCGTCGCGGGTCTCTCCGCGCCGCGAGACTATGTCGTCGGCTTCCCTCCCTTATACGCGTCGTCGCGGGTCTCTCCGCGCCGCGAGACTATGTCGTCGGCTTCCCTCCCTTATACGCGTCGTCGCGGGTCTCTCCGCGCCGCGAGACTATGTCGTCGGCTTCCCTCCCTTATACGCGTCGTCGCGGGTCTCTCCGCGCCGCGAGACTATGTCGTCGGCTTCCCTCCCTTATACGCGTCGTCGCGGGTCTCTCCGCGCCGCGAGACTATGTCGTCGGCTTCCCTCCGTTATACGCGTCGTCGCGGGTCTCTCCGCGCCGCGAGACTATGTCGTCGGCTTCCCTCCGTTATACGCGTCGTCGCGGGTCTCTCCGCGCCGCGAGACTATGTCGTCGGCTTCCCTCCGTTATACGCGTCGTCGCGGGTCTCTCCGCGCCGCGAGACTATGTCGTCGGCTTCCCTCCGTTATACGCGTCGTCGCGGGTCTCTCCGCGCCGCGAGACTATGTCGTCGGCTTCCCTCCGTTATACGCGTCGTCGCGGGTCTCTCCGCGCCGCGAGACTATGTCGTCGGCTTCCCTCCGTTATACGCGTCGTCGCGGGTCTCTCCGCGCCGCGAGACTATGTCGTCGGCTTCCCTCCCTTATACGCGTCGTCGCGGGTCTCTCCGCGCCGCGAGACTATGTCGTCGGCTTCCCTCCGTTATACGCGTCGTCGCGGGTCTCTCCGCGCCGCGAGACTATGTCGTCGGCTTCCCTCCGTTATACGCGTCGTCGCGGGTCTCTCCGCGCCGCGAGACTATGTCGTCGGCTTCCCTCCGTTATACGCGTCGTCGCGGGTCTCTCCGCGCCGCGAGACTATGTCGTCGGCTTCCCTCCGTTATACGCGTCGTCGCGGGTCTCTCCGCGCCGCGAGACTATGTCGTCGGCTTCCCTCCGTTATACGCGTCGTCGCGGGTCTCTCCGCGCCGCGAGACTATGTCGTCGGCTTCCCTCCGTTATACGCGTCGTCGCGGGTCTCTCCGCGCCGCGAGACTATGTCGTCGGCTTCCCTCCGTTATACGCGTCGTCGCGGGTCTCTCCGCGCCGCGAGACTATGTCGTCGGCTTCCCTCCGTTATACGCGTCGTCGCGGGTCTCTCCGCGCCGCGAGACTATGTCGTCGGCTTCCCTCCGTTATACGCGTCGTCGCGGGTCTCTCCGCGCCGCGAGACTATGTCGTCGGCTTCCCTCCGTTATACGCGTCGTCGCGGGTCTCTCCGCGCCGCGAGACTATGTCGTCGGCTTCCCTCCGTTATACGCGTCGTCGCGGGTCTCTCCGCGCCGCGAGACTATGTCGTCGGCTTCCCTCCGTTATACGCGTCGTCGCGGGTCTCTCCGCGCCGCGAGACTATGTCGTCGGCTTCCCTCCGTTATACGCGTCGTCGCGGGTCTCTCCGCGCCGCGAGACTATGTCGTCGGCTTCCCTCCGTTATACGCGTCGTCGCGGGTCTCTCCGCGCCGCGAGACTATGTCGTCGGCTTCCCTCCGTTATACGCGTCGTCGCGGGTCTCTCCGCGCCGCGAGACTATGTCGTCGGCTTCCCTCCGTTATACGCGTCGTCGCGGGTCTCTCCGCGCCGCGAGACTATGTCGTCGGCTTCCCTCCGTTATACGCGTCGTCGCGGGTCTCTCCGCGCCGCGAGACTATGTCGTCGGCTTCCCTCCGTTATACGCGTCGTCGCGGGTCTCTCCGCGCCGCGAGACTATGTCGTCGGCTTCCCTCCGTTATACGCGTCGTCGCGGGTCTCTCCGCGCCGCGAGACTATGTCGTCGGCTTCCCTCCGTTATACGCGTCGTCGCGGGTCTCTCCGCGCCGCGAGACTATGTCGTCGGCTTCCCTCCGTTATACGCGTCGTCGCGGGTCTCTCCGCGCCGCGAGACTATGTCGTCGGCTTCCCTCCGTTATACGCGTCGTCGCGGGTCTCTCCGCGCCGCGAGACTATGTCGTCGGCTTCCCTCCGTTATACGCGTCGTCGCGGGTCTCTCCGCGCCGCGAGACTATGTCGTCGGCTTCCCTCCGTTATACGCGTCGTCGCGGGTCTCTCCGCGCCGCGAGACTATGTCGTCGGCTTCCCTCCGTTATACGCGTCGTCGCGGGTCTCTCCGCGCCGCGAGACTATGTCGTCGGCTTCCCTCCGTTATACGCGTCGTCGCGGGTCTCTCCGCGCCGCGAGACTATGTCGTCGGCTTCCCTCCGTTATACGCGTCGTCGCGGGTCTCTCCGCGCCGCGAGACTATGTCGTCGGCTTCCCTCCGTTATACGCGTCGTCGCGGGTCTCTCCGCGCCGCGAGACTATGTCGTCGGCTTCCCTCCGTTATACGCGTCGTCGCGGGTCTCTCCGCGCCGCGAGACTATGTCGTCGGCTTCCCTCCGTTATACGCGTCGTCGCGGGTCTCTCCGCGCCGCGAGACTATGTCGTCGGCTTCCCTCCGTTATACGCGTCGTCGCGGGTCTCTCCGCGCCGCGAGACTATGTCGTCGGCTTCCCTCCGTTATACGCGTCGTCGCGGGTCTCTCCGCGCCGCGAGACTATGTCGTCGGCTTCCCTCCGTTATACGCGTCGTCGCGGGTCTCTCCGCGCCGCGAGACTATGTCGTCGGCTTCCCTCCGTTATACGCGTCGTCGCGGGTCTCTCCGCGCCGCGAGACTATGTCGTCGGCTTCCCTCCGTTATACGCGTCGTCGCGGGTCTCTCCGCGCCGCGAGACTATGTCGTCGGCTTCCCTCCGTTATACGCGTCGTCGCGGGTCTCTCCGCGCCGCGAGACTATGTCGTCGGCTTCCCTCCGTTATACGCGTCGTCGCGGGTCTCTCCGCGCCGCGAGACTATGTCGTCGGCTTCCCTCCGTTATACGCGTCGTCGCGGGTCTCTCCGCGCCGCGAGACTATGTCGTCGGCTTCCCTCCGTTATACGCGTCGTCGCGGGTCTCTCCGCGCCGCGAGACTATGTCGTCGGCTTCCCTCCGTTATACGCGTCGTCGCGGGTCTCTCCGCGCCGCGAGACTATGTCGTCGGCTTCCCTCCGTTATACGCGTCGTCGCGGGTCTCTCCGCGCCGCGAGACTATGTCGTCGGCTTCCCTCCGTTATACGCGTCGTCGCGGGTCTCTCCGCGCCGCGAGACTATGTCGTCGGCTTCCCTCCGTTATACGCGTCGTCGCGGGTCTCTCCGCGCCGCGAGACTATGTCGTCGGCTTCCCTCCGTTATACGCGTCGTCGCGGGTCTCTCCGCGCCGCGAGACTATGTCGTCGGCTTCCCTCCGTTATACGCGTCGTCGCGGGTCTCTCCGCGCCGCGAGACTATGTCGTCGGCTTCCCTCCGTTATACGCGTCGTCGCGGGTCTCTCCGCGCCGCGAGACTATGTCGTCGGCTTCCCTCCGTTATACGCGTCGTCGCGGGTCTCTCCGCGCCGCGAGACTATGTCGTCGGCTTCCCTCCGTTATACGCGTCGTCGCGGGTCTCTCCGCGCCGCGAGACTATGTCGTCGGCTTCCCTCCGTTATACGCGTCGTCGCGGGTCTCTCCGCGCCGCGAGACTATGTCGTCGGCTTCCCTCCGTTATACGCGTCGTCGCGGGTCTCTCCGCGCCGCGAGACTATGTCGTCGGCTTCCCTCCGTTATACGCGTCGTCGCGGGTCTCTCCGCGCCGCGAGACTATGTCGTCGGCTTCCCTCCGTTATACGCGTCGTCGCGGGTCTCTCCGCGCCGCGAGACTATGTCGTCGGCTTCCCTCCGTTATACGCGTCGTCGCGGGTCTCTCCGCGCCGCGAGACTATGTCGTCGGCTTCCCTCCGTTATACGCGTCGTCGCGGGTCTCTCCGCGCCGCGAGACTATGTCGTCGGCTTCCCTCCGTTATACGCGTCGTCGCGGGTCTCTCCGCGCCGCGAGACTATGTCGTCGGCTTCCCTCCGTTATACGCGTCGTCGCGGGTCTCTCCGCGCCGCGAGACTATGTCGTCGGCTTCCCTCCGTTATACGCGTCGTCGCGGGTCTCTCCGCGCCGCGAGACTATGTCGTCGGCTTCCCTCCGTTATACGCGTCGTCGCGGGTCTCTCCGCGCCGCGAGACTATGTCGTCGGCAGCCCCCCTTTTACGCGTCGTCGCGGGTCTCTCCGCGCCGCGAGACTATGTCGTCGGCTTCCCTCCGTTATACGCGTCGTCGCGGGTCTCTCCGCGCCGCGAGACTATGTCGTCGGCTTCCCTCCGTTATACGCGTCGTCGCGGGTCTCTCCGCGCCGCGAGACTATGTCGTCGGCTTCCCTCCGTTATACGCGTCGTCGCGGGTCTCTCCGCGCCGCGAGACTATGTCGTCGGCTTCCTCCCTTATACGCGTCGTCGCGGGTCTCTCCGCGCCGCGAGACTATATCGTCGCTTCCTCCCTTATACGCGTCGTCGCGGGTCTCTCCGCGCCGCGAGACTATATCGTCGCTTCCTCCCTTATACGCGTCGTCGCGGGTCTCTCCGCGCCGCGAGACTATATCGTCGCTTCGCTCCCTTATACGCGTCGTCGCGGGTCTCTCCGCGCCGCGAGACTATATCGTACGCTTCGCTCCCTTATACGCGTCGTCGCGGGTCTCTCCGCGCCGCGAGACTATATCGTACGCTTCGCTCCCTTATACGCGTCGTCGCGGGTCTCTCCGCGCCGCGAGACTATATCGTACGCTTCGCTCCCTTATACGCGTCGTCGCGGGTCTCTCCGCGCCGCGAGACTATATCGTACGCTTCGCTCCCTTATACGCGTCGTCGCGGGTCTCTCCGCGCCGCGAGACTATATCGTACGCTTCGCTCGGTTATACGGTCCGTCGCGGGTCTCTCCGCGCCGCGAGACTTTAATACGCTTCGCTTATACGGTTCGCCGCGTGTCTGCCGCGCCTTAGAAAGTTAGGCGTGTAAGTTATCGCGTCGCGTTGTCTGCGGAACGACACCACGCTTACAAAGTTACTTAATCGAATAGTTCATTTGAATGTTTCAGAAAATAACGACGCAGAAGATGACATCGGAGCAGCGAGGGAATCCTGCGAAGCTGACATCCCGAGCAGCCTGAGAGGAGGAGGAGGCCTAGGATAGGCATCGGGCATCGGCGTACCAACACTTCTGGTAAGTGTTACTTTTCATTTTTTTTAAAGATATTATAAAATCCCTCTTTGTGCTTATTCAGTTCCTACATTAAACATTCCGTGTTTCGGAATTTAAATTAGTAAAAAAAAATATTTTGAAAAATTTGATTTAAGTTTATTCTAACGTAGAAACCTTTTTCGAAGAAGTAATTCAAAATATAATATTAATCTGAATAACGAATAAGATGTTCGATGCGCGTGACACGTATTTAATCGATTCGATTATTTTTATGTTACAGAAAATATCCGCGCGGGAAGGAGCATCATTTTCGCATCGAGGGAACACGAGTGACATCCCGAGCAGCCTGAGAGGAGGTGGAGGCCTGGAAGAGGCATCAGGCGCCGGCGGAACAACATGCGGTATATATAATTGGTTTATACATATTGTGTCTTTCGCGGAAAGTTTAACCAATCGGTTTTTCAATCGAATAGTAAAGATAGTCAGAGAGTAGAAATTAAAAAAGAGTTTAATTTTTTAAATTCTATTTTGAATTCTTGTGTTCAGTAAATAGAGTATACTTTCAAGAAATTAAACGTGTTTTTTTATTAAATTTATTTAATTAAAAGAAATTTAGAATTCCGTGTTTTACCTTCGGTAATTATTTTTCGAAATACAGACTGTCTCTTTTCTTCCCTGCTCTAATCTGGATTATATGTTTGATTGTTACAGAATCATCGTAGCGACGTTGCAGATACAGCTCCGCTAAAAAAGACTTTTTTAAACGGGAGTGCCGTACAGTATCGCGCGAGAAAGACTTTTACTGAAATTAGTCCGCGCGCGATTGTAGTTCATTATCCGCGAGTGTTTCTCGCGAGTGTCCTGTGCGGCGGGAGGAGGAGGCCTGACGTCCTGAGAGGAGGAGGAGGTCTGGGAGAGACATCGGGCCCCGGCGGAGCAACTTTGGGGTGAGTTATCATCTCTTATGTGCATAATATAATTCTCATTTATTTAGCTTGTTTTATCTCGATAAGTTAAGAAATAGAGAAAGAGAAATTATCTAAAATTTTATTCTTGTAAAGATCTTTTTCGGTAAATAGATAATTGTATCGCTAAATATTTTATTGAAAGACGAATTAGAGGCGCGTAAGAATTAATTTTTGAAATATTGATCATTTTGAGCGCTTTTTTAATTTAAATCTTATGTTTGTATGTTACAGTATCACCGTAGCTACGTGGTTGCATAACTCCGCCCGTTGCGCATCGAATCGGTGAGTCAATGAGAAATTTTTTTATTGAGGTACGAATCTACGAATAATTAAATATAGAGCAATAATATATCTCGGTACATGTCGAATTACAATAATTTGTAGTATGCAAATATTACATTTCGTAGATCCATTGCCTTAAAATGGATGGGCTAAAATTGATTATGGGAAATATTTAATCTTGGTATCATTTGTATATTGTTGTATTTATTGATTGTTATTGATTTATTGTGCGATTGTGCTTGAGGAAATACTCGCACACTTCGCACGCACCGAGCTCGCGAAGAACTCATTAAATTATGTTAACGAACTGCCGTGTTTTATATAAATACTTTTGAATAAAATTTTTAAGTACATAATAAATTAAATTTTTGAATTTTTTATTACATAGATCACTTCTATTTAAAACTAGAGTAAATAATAAATATTTTAGAAACACAAGAGAAACAAAAAGTAAAATAATTCTCTAATAATTAAAGTAATGATTTTTTAAATACAAATTCTTTTTAGATTTCTTTAAAGAATTATTTTTGTAACATTATATATATATTTTTTTTTCTTAAACAAAAGAGATAATAAGTAAAATATTGTGTTAAAGTTAGATGTTATAAGAAAAAGTATTTTCACAACACCTCTACGGAAAGTTCGACTTTCCATGCCTGTAGAGAGGGGCGAAAGCGGTCAATTTCACGCCAAGGCGGCATAGCGGGCGGAAAGTAACCACTTTCCTCCCTAGGGCGGAAAGTGACCACTTTCCACCCGCTAAACAGGGAGGAAAGTTGTTACTTTCCTCCCTGGGGAGGAAAGTGGTTACTTTCCGCCCGCTATGCCGCCTTGGCGTGAAATTGACCACTCTCGCCTCTCTCTAGGCATGGAAGTCGAACTTTACGTAAAGGTATTGTGAAAAATATCGTGTGCACCTCGGGGCAAAAGCTTTTTCAGACTCGTGTGATTGCCGCCCTCGCCTTCGGCTCGGGCGGCAAACTTCACACTCGTCTGAAAAACGCTACTTTCGCCCCTTGGTGCACAATATACTATTGTAGATAGGGAAAAATTATGAGTTAGGATGTGTTTTATTTATACCTACCCATTTATTCATTTCCATATATTTAACCAAGATTAAATATTTATAAATCGATGCAAGAAAGCAATATATAGATATATTTAGAATTTATTTGATAGAAAACGTGATAATTGTTATTTATTACTAAAATTTATTTTAACAAAGCATCGATTTTACCCTAATTTTTTGTAGCCTATCCATCTATTTTTGATTGAAAAATTGGTTTTATGTTAGATAATGTCAAGTAATATGACGTGAGATTCTAAATATTCTGTCGAGATACTGAAAATTTAAATTATTTTAGAACTGATGATATAGTACAATTATTCAGTTTTGCAATCAAGAGACACGGTAGTGTCTCGTGCCAAGTACACGCGGAGCGAGACCGACCGTGACTCTTTTACGCGACGCGACGGGTTGCGAGTACCCAAGATGTTGAGATCTCGATAACTAGTGAACGGATCAAGTTCTAAGTAGGCTTGATCGATAGCTTGGGGTCGACTTTGGGGGGGTATCTCCTATAATATTTTCCGCTACGTGCCCTACGAGCGGAGATATTGCGACGCAAAGTCCAAATGTGAAAATTTATTTTTTTTAAGATACGGAGATACGTCGTCGTCTCTCAATCAATATAACATATATATATCAGAAAATGTCACTTTCACTTTTTCGACGCTGGCGGCGCAGGTATCGCCAGTTTCGATATCGCGCGCGTATTTCGATCGATCTAGTAGGCAAATTAAATAAGGTCGATAGACTTATCGGTCAGGAGGAAGATTTCTATTTAGGTAAATTAGGTATTAGGTATATAATACATATTGAGTCAATTGCTTCATGTTTATCTGGAGAGATTTCGTATCCTTACATCGTATTATCACCGCTGCCGGAAAAGAAGGTTCTCTACGCTTGGCAGAAAGTGCCGCTAGGGAATTTTTAAGTCGATTCTTATGAATCAAGCTTGAATTCGACGTCTAGGTATCCCAGGTTGCCGATGACGAGGTCCAGATAGTGCGCTTCATAGTTTTCGGTGTCCAGGTGTAATAATACGTTGAATTCGATGTCTACGTGTCCCAGGTTGCCGATGACGAGGTCCACATAGTGCGCTCCGTAGTTTTCGGTGTCTACGTGTATTAATACTTTGAATTTGATGTCCACGTGTCCCAGGTTGCCGATGACAGGATCCAGATAGTGCGCTTCATTGTTTTCGGTGTCCAGGTGTAATCGTACGTTGAATTCGATGTCTAGGTGTCCCAGGTTGCCGATGACGAGGTCTACATAGTGCGCTCCGTAGTTTTCGGTGTCTACGTGTATTAATACCTTGAATTCGATATCCACGTGTCCCAGGTTGCCGATGACGGGATCCAGATAGTGCGCTTCATAGTTTTCGGTGTCCAGGTGTAATCGTACGTTGAATTCAATGTCTAGGTGTTCCAGGTTGCCGCTGACGAGGTCCACATAGTGCGCTTCGTAGTTTTCGGTGTCCAGGTGTAATAATACGTTGAATGCGATGTCTAGGTGTCCCAGGTTGCCGATGACGATGTCTAGATAGTGAGCTCCGTAGTTTTCGGTGTCTACGTGTATTAATACGTTGAATTCGATGTCTAGGTGTCCCAGGTTGCCGATGACGAGGTCCACATAGTGCGCTCCGTAGTTTTCGGTGTCTACGTGTATTAATACCTTGAAATTGATGTCTAGGTGTCCCAGGTTGCTGATGACGAGGTCCAGATAGCGCGCTCCGTAGTTTTCGGTGTCTAGGTGTAATAATACCTCGAATTCGATGTCTACGTGTCCCAGGTTGCCGATGACGAGGTTCACATAGTGTGCTTTGTAGTTTTTGGTGTCTAGGTGTATTAATAACTTTAAATATGAATGTAGGACACGTAGATATCGAATTCGAGGTATTAATACACGTAGACACCGAAAACTACGGAGCGCACTATGTGGACCTCGTCATCGGCAACGTGAAACACCTAGACATCGAACTCAACGTATTATTACACCTGGACACCGAAAACTATAGAGCGCACTATGTGGACCTCGTTATCGGCAACCTGGGACACTTAGACATCAAATTCAAGCTTGATTTATAAGAATCGACTTAAAAATTCCCTAGCGGCAGAATTAAAATTATGTCATGACATAATAAAAATTCGCTGAATTAAAATTATGTCTAGACATAATAAAAATTGGACGAATAATAGTAATCTTTCGGAAGTAGAGGTTTTAAGCTTGAAATTTAAATTTTATTCATTTTTAAAGATAAATTTAGTGTTCCTTCAATTTTTGTGAGAAATGTATAATTTACTTTTACTTAAATATTATTAATTTTTATGTATTTGTTGGTATTGCTAATTTTGTGAATAATTAAAAAATAAAAAATAAAAATGTTTTGCAGATCCTTGCTTAACACTACAAAATAGGTGATATCAGTACAAAATTACCTTTTTCAAAAAAGGTAAAAAAAAGTGCCAAGTACACGCAATGTATTTTGTAAATTCAAAATTTAACCTAAGTGGTAGCTTTATATCTTTTTTACAAAATTATATTATCTAACTTAACTCAAGTGACATGTATTTCAAAAAAAAAAGATGTAAAATCTTTAATTTCTTCTTCACAAAATTATATTACCTAACTTAACTCAAGTGACATGTATCTAACCTAAGTGGTAGCTTTATATCTTCTTCACAAAATTATATTACCTAACTTAACTCAAGTGACATGTATTTCAAAAAAAGATGTGAAATCTTTAAATTAAATTGCGCCAATTGTAAAGAGAATATGTATATTGCTTTGAAAGATAATTGTTATGCAACTACTTTAAAGAAATAAAACCCAAGTGGTATCTTCGTATTCCTATTCAAGGGTCTTCCTATTCTAAACCCAAGTGATAATAGCTTCTTAATTCTCTTTAACAAATTTTTAATATTACAAAGAATCATTTTAATTACAAAGAATTAAAGAAGTAACAGTACAAAATAAAAATATTTAATTAAAACAAAATAAATAAATTTTTCTTGTAAAAAAACTTGGCGCTGCTAGACTTTGAAATTTAAACATTAAAATTTAAACATTAGTACTAAGATTTTTGATTGAATAAAAAACAATAAACATAATTTAAGGAAGAATGCGACAGGAGTAAAAAAGCAGCGCCAAGTTTTTTTACAAGAAAAATTTATTTATTTTGTTTTAATTAAATATTTTTATTTTGTACTGTTACTTCTTTAATTCTTTGTAATTAAAATGATTCTTTGTAATATTAAAAATTTGTTAAAGAGAATTAAGAAGCTATTATCACTTGGGTTTAGAATAGGAAGACCCTTGAATAGGAATACGAAGATACCACTTGGGTTTTATTTCTTTAAAGTAGTTGCATAACAATTATCTTTCAAAGCAATATACATATTCTCTTTACAATTGGCGCAATTTAATTTAAAGATTTCACATCTTTTTTTGAAATACATGTCACTTGAGTTAAGTTAGGTAATATAATTTTGTGAAGAAGATATAAAGCTACCACTTAGGTTAGATACATGTCACTTGAGTTAAGTTAGGTAATATAATTTTGTGAAGAAGAAATTAAAGATTTTACATCTTTTTTTTTGATACAGATTAACGCGATAGTTTATCCTAATTCAAAGCAAATGCAGGTGGACTCTTTTGCTCTCCCTTGAGCTTCGATGAAGTCAAGTCCAAGCGCGCTGTCAACCGCACTTTCCCCGGCGGGGATTTAAGGCATTCGGTTATTCACTCGGTCGACGATTCAAAAGGTTCTATATCTGGTTTCTCCTCATTCGAGCTGGAATTTGCATCCCGTAATTCTCGTGACGGCCTCGAAATCTCAATATGCAATTCAATAATAATGCAATATAATATAATGCAAAAATAATTTTTTAATGGAAATTATTCGTGATATTGCAAAATACTGCTAAACATCATTGAATAATATTATGATCTCATCGTCATGACGATGCATCTACATCGATGAATATGATGTAATTCATGTAAAAAAACTTGATATGCTGTATTTTACATAATTCTTCCATTAATACTTTTGCAAAACATTAACGACACTTTCGATTTGTGCGTCAAAATTAAAAGTCATACAATTTATTTAATAATTAAGTTAATAGACCACACTTTCAATTTTTGTAACCCTTCTTGTAGTGTGTGTGCGCGCGCACACACACACGCACACGCGTATGCGAAACCTGACGTGATAGAGTAATTCTGCGGCCAGATTCGGAGCTGCGAGCAAAATTATGTAAGAAACGACTTTTGTTTCCCAAAACGAAGGACCATCATACTTGTGTAATTAATGTAATGACAAATGATAAATATTATACAATGGAACAACTTTATATATCTCAATAAGAGATAATAAAAGAACGACAATGTTTTATTTCTTGAAAAATTTAATACGATCTGTCCATTATTAGGAATTACCTGGACATTTTTCATATATTTTTTTATTTTAGTTTAAAGCATGTGAATTAAAAAATAAAATACTTAATATAAATCCATATTTATATATTTTTTATTTGCAATTATTTTATTAACACTTTAATTATTAAAAATAAAAACATAAAACATTATTTAGTAAAAATTCCCACGATATTCTCTTAAGACTAAAGAAAATCTTTTTAAAGCATTTGACGTGAAACGGTTTTCAAAAATGTGGAAAAATCTTCTTCTGGTTCCAGATGTAAAAGGCGACAGGATAAATTCCACAATTTTTCGGCATAATGACGATTGTTTGCCTTCCGATATGTAGTGGCAACGTTGCAGTCCCTACATATATATGTACATATAAAACACAATGAATTATGTTATTCTGTATAAGAATGAGTTTGTATAATACATAGTATATTCTTACGAATAATAAAGACCGGTTTCATTAGCTATTTTTTCATCCACAGAGCAATATATTGTAGTTTGCGCTCCTTGTTCAGCATTTTTTAAAAATAATTTTATGCAGATATTAGAAAAAAAGCTGCACTTGGAAATGATGTAAGATTGCTATGCCGTGATATTTCGGTCGGAATCATACCAGGATGTAAAGAGTATACGTTTATTCCGTGAACATTTGCTTCTGAAAATTCAAATCTTTGTGTAAAGATCTATCTTCGTATAGGTACTATTTCTTTATCATAAAAAAAATCAATAACGATCGATTAGTGATTGTTAAATATTAATTAGGAAATATTAAATAAATGTGATCTATCTCAATAATGTTTCCTTTTTGGGCATACCTTTCAATCGACGAGCAAGTTCCTTGGTGAACAGAATGTTTGCCAATTTACTTTGTGCATAACTTCTAAATGGTGCATAAGATCTCTCCAGATTAATGTCATCGAATTCTATGTCAACAACTATAATAGAATGATTTTATTATAGTTGTACTTTAAACAAAAGGCGGGTGTATACAAAAGACATTTTAGTTTATTTCTAAAGTCACCATAATCACTTTACATACAAATATGTGCAATTGATGAAACATTGACTATTCTGCAGCTGGCAGAAGACGATTGCATTTTTGGTAGTAACAGAAGTGTCAAAAGAAAATGGCCAAGATAGTTGACTTGTAGTGTCGTCTCATTTCCATCCTCTGTCTTTTCGTATTGTGACATAATCACACCGGCATTATTTATGAGTACGTGAATAGCTGCTTCGTTTGTTAACAAATTTTTAGCACAGTCTCTCACGCTCTTAAAACTGCGCAGATCCAGAAAATAAATCGCAAGCTCACCTACGTTATTTTTATATTCATCTTTTGTCATCCTAAAAGTAATTATTGATTTACAGACCACATCGTCATTTTCTCCAGCATGAAAAAATTTAATTAAGATAAATATAGTTTGATAAAGACAAAATAACAAATAAATTAAAGCAAATAGTAATTAATTTAATTACTTCTTACGATACAAATTTATATATTTACCGTGAAGGTGGATTGTTCTTTATATCCTCAACTGCTTTATTTGTCTTCTCCATATTTCTGCAAGCCAGAATTACTCTAGCGCCTAAATGCACACGTTATTTGTACAAATGTGTTTAGAGTATACTTTTTAATTATAGAGTCGTAAAATTTTATGGATTTTAAATGAAGCAAAGATAATCGAAAAAAAAACAAATATTCTAGTAAAGAAATGAATATTGTGTTCTCATAAAGTATCTTTATATGGTTGTATAACAATGATACATAGCACTGTCACCTCTTAATGAATAACAAATTTATATTTCATTAATGCTATGTAATATCTATTTAAATTTCACAAGGTTTAGGATAACTTAAATTATTATTTCAGTATATATAAAATCACCTCTCGCGTATAAATCTCTGGCAGTTTCCTTGCCGATACCACTACTTGCTCCCGTTATCACAACAGTTTTGCCGTCAAGACGTGCTTTGCTCGTACACATTTTATTGAAGAACCACATTTTATGGTTTATCTTTATCCACGACGTCACCAATATGTGACTGACTATTTCTTGGAATTCACTCACTATCGCTTTCACTGTTCAATTTTGCAATGTGCTTGACGAATGTGATTGCTCGTCGAATATCCACACACTTGTGGCTTCGTGTGATCTTATACAAGTTCCTTATATAAGTGTTCTTGTATGAATTGCATAAATTGCAACTGCAAATAATTAACTAATTTGCAAATCAAATCTGTGTAGGTCTTAGCGTATAAAGAACTAGTTTGTTTTTTCAGATACACGCGCATGAGCCGCACCACGCAAACGTTCAATGGTCTGACATGGAGTTTTAAATACTCAAAAGATTAATACGAAGATTAAACGAAAAATATTTTAGAATGCTTCTTTATCCACGACGTTACCAATATGCGATTAATTACTTCTGTTGAAATTTATTCACTATCGATTTCACTGACATGCTCTTGTATTAAGTAATTATTATTAAATATACGCAGATCTAAATGTTCGGAAAAAGAACTACTTTCTCTTTTCAGATATACGTACGGCACATTTTGTTTTACAATCTGAAGTTTTGCAATCTCACAAGATCAATATTAACTTCTTACCTGCTTTAATTTTTTCATTTGTATACAAATATAATATATATTATAGCAATTAGCTAGTATTGACTGGTAAACACTTTTAAAAATTTCGGCAGTAATTCGCTTAAGAATAAAGAAATCTTTTCAAACCGAATAAATCACATTTACTTCGCCAATCAAATAATAAACAGCAATGGAAATATTAATCGACTCTACTAGCAATTATAGGGAGCTTTCCAGCAAGTGACACAAGCCGACACAAACGTCGTTCTATCTTTCTTTTTTGGCAATGAGTAACAAAGACAAAACGATACCTGTGTCGACTTGTGTCGCTTGTTGGAAAGCTCCCATAATCGTCAAGACAATACGACCATGATTTGGTTCGATTATCATCACGACACTCTTTTAACCAAGGATTTGGTCCTTATAAATTGATGTAATCTTTAATACTTACACATAAGCATCTAATTTAAATAATTAAATTTATTGCGAAAAACATTACATACCTCAGCGGTCAGCCAAGGTGAGGTAATATTCTTGGCCGACGTAATATTTTTCGCAACAAACGATGGCGACAATCATCCACGACCAAAACGTTCAAGATACGAATAACTTGTTATTTATTAAGTAATGAACAATTTTCGTTTCAAAACAACTATCTGCAATGGCAAATACGTGTTTGATTCCCTTAAGAAAACTTGACGGTTTCAAAATAGCTACAATAATTTCAGGCTTTGCAAGATTTATTTGCAACTTTGAGGCGTAGTGCGATATGGAATTTTCAACGAAATGAAAGTAATAAATAAGAACATTTTACGATTTTTATTGCTGTGCAAGTTTTATTTGAAGCGTTTATACAGATTCGTGTGCGAAAAACGATAAAATATAAAAAAAACGAACAAAAATTCTCAATTTTTCCTTTTCTCGTTCGATATCTCGAAAACTATCGATCGTACGCCAAAATATCACTGAACGTAACTTGTAGAGCGGGAAAAATCCTATAAAAAACACCTATTACGTTAATTTTTTGCGTCAATGAAGTCGGAAATCTTAGCGAAAGCGTTCGGTGCCGCGTATCGACGTAACCAACGCGCCGCTGACGCGATGGCGACGACTCTCCACTTTGAGGCGCTCTACAAGGCGTAATTTTCAACGAAATGAAATGAATAACAAATAAAAATTGTAGGTTTTTTTACGCTCTACAAGTTTCATTTGAAGCATTTTTGCAATTTCTGACGACAATAATGAGTAAAAAGAAAAAAACTAAATATCATACTTTTTTATTTCCCTTTCTCGTTCGATGTCTCGAAAGCAATCGATCATACGTAAAAATGTCATACGACATAATTTGTAGAGCGTAAAAAAAGCTTTAAAATGAGCTCCGATTCGACCTTGTAGTGACGATTTGTTTGTGTCAGCTATTTGCTGGCAATTTGAGAGATCGATATAGCATATCGCCGCGTTTGCCGCAACTACGCGTTTTGTTGTGAACGCGAATGCAATCGATTGGATTCGCGGACAGCGAAATTCGTGAACAAACTCTCGAGACGTCTCGTCATATTCGCTCCTCGTGAATTGCATCGAACAGCTCGGGCTCGTAAATTTCCGTGATAGAGGAGATTCGATGAGTACACGCGCGCTTGGACCAACTTTCGGATCGACGGTGTTCGTATACACACTTACATGGCACACCGTTCTATAAAGTACAAACTCGTACAAACATACGGGTAGAGTCGACACCAATGTGTACACTCGAGATTTCGCGAAAGACCGTGAGTCTTTCTACATATTATAAAGGTATTATAGTATTATAGAGATATTGTAGCGTTCACAAGTAAAAAGATATTCACGTTATAAGAATATTTATGAAAATAAAATAATATAGACTAACTCTTTAAAAAGCATATAAGCATGTCGAATTAAATATCATTGTTGTTCCTTTGCCGATACCCTGATTGCTTTTTTATATGCCTTTTTAAAAGAATGAAGTTTTTTAGTTTTGTTAAAAGTGAAGCCTGTTATGTAGATGTGATGTATAAATTATATCGTGTATGCGTATGTATATACATATATGTCGTGTATGCGATTTTTTGTCACATCCCATTCATTCGCATCGATAATACGGAATGAATAAATCATCGTATCAGCTTAATAAGCTTCGCTTTTGATAAAAAATATAATGTACCATCAACTCTAAAAGGCATAAACAAGGTGTCCCAGGAATAAAGAATGTACAGTGACATTCTCTACGCCAGAAGACTGGCGTTTTACTATTTTTATAAAAATTTCTCGACAACTATACATATGATATCTAAATATCGCTAATTTATAACTTACATAATAAGAGAAATTTTTTCAACAATTAAATATCTCTTGATTTACAGATAAGACTTTATTGTGCAAATCAGACTATTATTCACTGTTATACATATAATTTACTTTCAGCTATAGATATCAATTAGAAAATTTTCTTTTGCTAATCAATTTACTAATCAGTATTAACTATAAATAATTATTATGCTACATATTCTTTATTATTACATTACATATTATACTATTTATATAAATGAAAAAAATAAAAGCTGCTAAGAAGTTAATATTATTCTTTTGAGTATGTAAAACTTTATGTCAGATCGTTGAACGTTTGCGCGGTGCATGCGTGTCGTGCGTGTAACTGAAAAGAGAAAGTAATTGTCCTTATGGTACCAAGATCTGCGCAGATTTTGTCTGCGCAGATGCATACGTTGGATAATTACCTGCTGCTAACCTTGTGCAGTCTATATAATAAGAAGACAGCGTGTGCATATTCGTCGAACGTCAAACGCGTTGCAAAATCGAACAGAGCATGTTCACTGAAATCGATAGTGAATAAATTTCAACAGAAGTAATTAATCGCATATTGGTAACGTCGTGGATAAAGAAGCATCCTAATATGGATGTATACTTATGGTTTTTCAATAAAATGTGTACGAGTGAAGCACGTCTTGACGGCAAAACTGTTGTGATAACGGGAGCAGGTAGTGGTATCGGCAAGGAGACTGCCAGAGACATATACGCGAGAGGTAATTTTACTAAAATGCTAATTTAAGTTACCCTAACCTTTGAAATTTTAGTATATATTACATATCATTAATGAAATATAAATTTATTGTTCATCTAAAGACGAAGTGCCAAGTGTTATATAATTATATAATCATATGACAATATTGTATGAGAGAAAGGCTTTTTCGGTTATCTCTTTGCGTTATTTAGAATTCTATAAAAAGTTTTTTTACAACATAAATAAAAAATATACTCTTAAAAGCATTTATAGGCGCTAGAGTAATTCTGGCTTGTAGAAATATGGAAAAGACAAATGAAGCTGTTGCAGATATAAAGACAATCTACCTTTATGGTAAATATATACACTTGAGTATACCGAATAGGGGACCCACCGTGTGAAGGACATTACTACTATTAGTAACTACTTTGTAGTTTCATAACTTTTAAATAAGCAATGAGCGACGATTAAGTTATAAGAAGAAGTTACTCAGGGTTATGTCTTTGACAATATATGTCAAAATCAAGGTAATCGGAGGTTGGTCCTCTATTCTGTATATTAACTTTATCTTAATTACATTTTTACATGTTAGAGAAAATGACGATGTCTGTAAATCAATGGTTACTTTTAGGATGACAAAGGATGAATATAAAAATAACGTAGGTGAGCTTGCGATTTATTTTCTGGATCTACGTAGTTTTAAGAGCGTGAGAAGATTGCGCTTTCTTTTTTTTAATAGTAAGCAATCAAAATATTTTACTAAAATCATGTACAAATGACAGATAAAAGAAGAAAAAGGAGACCAGTAGGCAAATATATACTTCAAAGAGAAAGTAAAATAGAAAAAAATCAAATTTTTGTTAAGTGTGGCATATTCCCCCGAGTTACCCTATCTGAAAAGAGAAAGTAGTTCTACTTCCGTACATTAAGATCTGTGTAGATTTAATAATTACCTGCTGCTAAACTTGTGCAGTCTATATAAGAACACGAAGACGCGCGCGTGAGCGTGTAAATACACGACGAACGTCAAACACGTTACAAGATCGAACAGAGCATGTACAGTCAAATCGATAGTGAATAAATTTCAATAGAAGTAGTTAAACGCATATTAGTAACGTTGTTGATAAAGAAGCATCCTAAATGCGGTTTTTCAATAAAATGTGTACGAGTGAAGCACGTCTTGACGGCAAAACTGTTGTGATAACTGGAGCAAGTAGTGGTATCGGCAAGGAGACTGCCAGAGACTTATACGCGAGAGGTAATTTTACTGAAATGCTAATTTAAGTTACCCTAACCTTTGAAATTTTAGTATATATTACATATCATTAATGATATATAAATTTATTATTCATCAAAAGACGATGTGCCATATGTCATTCTTATATAATCATATGACAATATTGTAGAAGAGAAAGGCTCTTTCGGTTATCTTTGCGTCATTTAGAGAATTCTATAAAAAGCTTTTTTACAACTCGATAAATAAAAAATATTCTCTCAAACACATTTATATTAATAACATGTGCATTTAGGCGCTAGAGTAATTCTGGCTTGTAGAAATATGGAAAAGACAAATAAAGCTGTTGAAGATATAAAGAGCAATCCACCTTCATGGTAAATATATAATAAATAATAAACTTGTATCATAAGAAACAATTAAATTAATTACTATTTGCTTTGATTCATTATTTCTCTATTTTTATGAAACTATATTTATATTAACTCTTTATTGCCCTCGTTCAGCAAACGAACTTTTGTGTTCTCGTATGAGCGCCACGCTGCGCCTGTATGTATATCATCGTTAATGCACACATTAGTGCGGCGTTGCCACATAGTTTTTTCTTTGTTAGGTCAACACAGTTTTCTACATAGACGTATATAATTGTCACAATTAGAAAAGGAAAGCGTCTCCGCAAGCATATTTTCTGTCCTTCAAATCTTGCCTGAAGCTCTCCAATGGGAATGCTCAGTCTATCGACCAATCGACCAATACAAAATCGATCTGCCACAGTAAAGCTTAGGTTTGGCAATACGTCGACTGTACGTATTTTCTCTCGCCATGAGCGCTACGCTCACAATCAGATATATCGCGTGTTAACACTTTCAAAGTCTAATCTAAAAATTATCGTAACGAAATTTTGGAAAACAACCGCACAAATAAAATCTAGAAGGTTGTAAGTAAAAAGTCAGAAAGTTTCAGAGTCAACTTTTATGCCACATCTATGCTGTTAAAAAAATAAAATATGAACTCAGCGTTCATATTTCGTCTCATACGAGGGCAATTGAGGGTTAATTAAACTATTTCGCATGTTGTAGAAAATGACGATGTGATATGTAAATCAATGGCTGGCTACTTTTAGGATGACAAAGGATGATTATAAAAATGACGCAGGCGAGCTTACGATTTATTTTCTGGATCTACGTATTTTAAGAGCGTGAGAGATTGCGCTAAGAACTTGCTAACAAACGAAGCAGCCATTCATATACTCATAAATAATGCCGGTGTGGCTGCGTCTCCATACGAAAAGACAGAGGATGGAAATGAGACGACACTACAAGTTAACCATCTTGGCCA